>NW_026016383.1:0-2746 GCF_020379485.1 Brassica napus
TTATGTGAAGTTTCAGGATATGAGAGCAGCAGATGATTGGGAAAGGGGTGACTAAGGAGATCTCTATATGCTTGAAAGAACTCACTTCTGTTCCTGATTATAGTTGCTCGTTTACTTCTGCTTCTTTGTTGAATAAAAATGCATTGTGGCATGCTAGAGTAGGACACCCTCATGTTAAAGCTTTGAACTTAATGGTACCAGGTGTTGTGTGTTGAGAACAAAGATTGTGAAGCTTGTATTTTAGGCAAGCATTGTAGAACTGTGTTTCAAAAGTCTACTACCGTTTATGATATTGCTTTGATCTAATTCATTCAGATGTGGACTGCCCCTTGCTTATCTAGAGATAGTTATAAGTATTTTGTCACATTCATTGATGAAAAATCCAAATACACCTGGTTAACCTTAATTCAGACCAAAGATAGGGTACTTGATGCATTTAGGAACTTTCAAACTTATGTAACTAACCATTATCATGCTAAGATTAAAATTTGAGATCAGATAATGGAGGGAGTACACGAGTCATGCATTCAAGCAACACCTATCACAACATGGGATCCTACATCAAACAAGCTGTCCTTATACTCCACAGCAAAATGGAGTGGCTGAGAGGAAGAATAGGCATCTCATGGAAGTGGCAAGGTCACTTATGTTTCAGAGTAATGTTCCAAAGAGATTTTGGAGTGATGCGGTTGCCACTGCTTGTTACCTGATAAACAGAACTCCAACCAAAGTTCTGAATGAGAAGGCTCCATTTGAAGTTCTGAACAGGTACAAGCCAGCTCTTGATTACTTGCGAGTCTTTGGATGCCTATGCTTTGTACTCAAACCAGGAGAGATGATCAAGCACTAAGGCTGTGTTCATAGGATACTCAGCTACACAGAAAGGATACAAATGCTATGATCCTATAGCAAGGAGAGTTCTTGTATCTAGAGATGTGAAGTTCTTGGAAGATAGAGGATACTATGAAGAAAAGAATCAAGAGACCTGAAGGACTTAACATCAGACAAGGCCACCACCTTGCGGATCATTCTTGAAGGTCTTGGAATCAGTACATCCCAGGATCCAAGGAATCACGCAACTACACCTCCTGAAGTTGGTTCACCATCCCACCTTGATCATGAGGGAGGAGAGGAGCATGAGGAGCCTATGCAAGAGGCCAACCAAGATGAAGGAGGAGTAGAGAATGAAGGAGAAGAGAGCATAGGCTCGGATGGTCATGGACATGATCATGGTGTGAACACAACACCTTCTCAAGATGAAGTGGTAGAAGAACAACAGGAAGAAGAACCGGTTGTGCAGCCACTAAGAAGGAGTACAAGGATAAGGAAGGATCCTTCCAGTTGGGTAAACACGAGAGTGTACTACAATGCCCAAGCTGTGGAGCATCCTTCTCAAGCCGTGTGCTCCTTTGCTCAATATCCAGAAGCACATTGCGCTTTCATGGTAAACTTGGATGAGAATCACATCCCAAGAAGCTATGAAGAAGCAATGAAAGATAAAGAATGGAAGGAATCAGTTGGAGATGAGGCAGGAGCATGATCAAGAATGATACATGGTATGAGAGTGAGTTACCAAAAGGGAAGAAGGCTGTGACTAGTAGATGGATATTCACAATCAAGTACAAAGCGGATGGAAAGGTTGAGAGGAAGAAGTCAAGGCTAGTTGCAAGAGGTTTCACTCAAACTTATGGAGAAGATTACATAGAAACCTTTGCACCAGTAGCTAAACTCCACACAATCCGGATTGTACTAAGCTTGGCTGTGAATCTTGGATGGGGGTTATGGCAAATGGATGTGAAGAATGCGTTTCTACAAGGTGAACTTGAGGATGAAGTGTATATGCATCCACCTCCAGGCCTTGAACACTTAGTGAAGAGTGGAAATGTTGAGACTGAAGAAAGCCATCTATGGGCTGAAGCAATCACCAAGAGCTTGGTACAACAAGTTGAGTACTACTCTGAATGGCCGAGGCTTCAAGAAGTCTGAACTAGATCACACCCTCTTCACACTCACGACTCCCTCAGGTATGATTGCACTTCTTGTGTATGTTGATGATATCATTATCACAGGGAGTGATAAGGAAGGTATCATAGCAACCAAGGAGTTTCTTAAATCCATGTTTGAGATTAAAGACTTGGGAGAAATGAAATACTTTCTTGGAATTGAGATATGTAGATCCAAGGAAGGTTTGTTCATGTCCCAAAGGAAGTATACACTTGATCTTTTGAAAGGTGCAGGTGCTTATGGAGGCAAGACAGCAAGGATGCCTATGGAGGATGGCTACAAAGTCCCACGAGAGGGGGAGATTGAAGACAGCAAACCTTATCAGGATCCTAAACTCTATAGAAAACTAGTTGGCAAATTGATTTATCTTCCATAACTAGACCTGACATTTGTTTTGCTGTGAATCAGGTGAGTCAACACATGCAAGTACCTAAGGAACATCATTGGCGCATGGTGGAGAGGATCTTGATGTATCTCAACGGCTCACCTGATCAAGGAGTATGGATGGGCTGCAATGGAAGCACTGAAGTGGTGGGATACTGTGATGCGGATTGGGCTGGTGATAGAGCAGACAGGAGATCAACCACAGGCTATTGCACATTCATTGGAGGCAACTTGGTGACTTGGAAGAGTAAGAGCAGAAGGTGGTGTCTTGCTCAAGTGCAGAAGCTGAGTATAGAGCTATGCTGAAGCTCCACAAAGTTAGTAGGATCAAAGGCCATCTTGAAGCATTTGGAGATTA
>NW_026016384.1:0-1044 GCF_020379485.1 Brassica napus
TCTGATCGCTCCAGCCATAAGGGTGTTCCTGATCCTAGAAGACCTCAGCTTCCAGTTCACATCACAGGCAGCTCGAGTTCCCAATCAACCAGCTCGCAAATGAAGCAACTCGCGACCCGATTAGGAGGCAGCGTCCGTCAGCTCGCGTCCGAGGTTTATCAGCCCATCTTGGAGGTCCGGTTTCTACAATCTGCAAGACAAAGGTAATCCTAATTCTGAAAACATGAATCGAACCTGGTTGTCTTGTAAAGATTGAAACCCTAAAAGATAATCTCTAAAACTGAAAGCCATAGGATAATAGATCAATCACCTATGAGTAAATCGAAGCTCTATAAGTTCGATCTAAACCTATAAACGAGATTGATCCATTGATAAATTAAAATCAGAGCCTTAAAGGTTTTTGAATCTCAAATCAAATCCCCTTGATCAAAGATCAAAGTATTCGAAATCCCCTAAAACCCTAATTAGAAAATCGGTTTAATTTTGATTTGAAAAAACTCGAGTGTTTTGATTGATCACATAAGAGCTGTGATTAGGATTGTTTTAAAACTTGGATCTGAATCTTGTTTTAAACTGAAAATCCTAATTTCGAAATTAAAGATCCTAAGGCTTTGAAACCTTTAAAACTTTAAAAAGTTTTATCGAATGAGAGTTAGGTTGCTAGATTTCTTGATACTAAAATCTAGTTGAATATCAACTTTAAAATTAGTAAATCTAATAGATATGCAACTATGCAATAGGATTGAAAACATTTAGATTAATAATCCCCTATTGTATATAGCCATTGTACACACTTGCGGCCTTGTGCCTTGACTGGTTGAAAGTCGTGTGTGGCTTAGTGTACAATCTAAGAGGCCGTGTGGCCTAAGCATCCGGATGGTTATAGAAACCGGATTGCATAATGATCCAATCCTTAGGATTGATGTATCACATAAATACCGTGAAGCTTAAGGCATCACAATATATGACCGTATGGTCTAGAGAAGACATCATATCTGAATGATCATGCGACCTTGTTTGCATATCTCATGAACCGATCTTTAA
>NW_026016385.1:0-2500 GCF_020379485.1 Brassica napus
TAAAGAGAGGTGGTGACATCAAGACATAGCCACGGAAATTACACTATATGGCAAGATAGGATTAGCCATCCTAAAGTATAAAACTTGATGAAAGAATTGAAAAGGCACAGAGTTATCCCGCAAAAGATCTCACGTTATGTAACATGTACACATAGGGAAACTCATTAGGCTTAATTATCCCAAGCACCACGACCTTATAGTATGGTCATGAGGGGGAGAGAGGATAACCCATGATCAATACTACAAGTTCGTGTACTAAGGTCTAAAGACCATGTTATATGGCTCGGCCATTACTCGGCCATAAAGGGCCATTACCCGGCCAAAGAGAGACCATGATACAAACGGCCAAACCAAAGAGGCTATCACCTATAAACAGCTTGGCCACGACCTGGCCATGACTTGGCCGTGACCTGGCCTCATAGTGCAGCCTTGGCAGCACACAGTCCATGACTCGACCAAAGAGGCCGAAGAGACCATGAGAGACAACGGCCTGGCCACAAAGGCCATAACCGGCCAGAGAGGCCATTACCTATAAAAGGTTCGGCCATTACCTACATGCTTGGGGACATAATGAATTTACATGTATAGAATGATAAATAAGATCATATGCATCAGGCCATATAAGTGAGCATAGATATTCCCATCTAAGATTGAATACGGGTCATTAAAACCAGACATACACCATCTTAAGAGATTTTGAAATAAACCACCACATACATATATGTGCCGTCTAAGATGGAACCTCAAAAGAGGATTGGGAATATATGTTGGATAGGAGTATTACTTTCTCCCACGAATTCAAGGAAAGCTTGAGCCAAAACATGGGTGATTAAAATAATGGCCAGGTACGGATTGCATGATCAAATGAATCCGACTATCCAAACATTAAAGGAGAAAGATTATAAGCTGGATAAAGAAAGAGTAAAGGAATGATAAGGATGGTTTTAACCATCATTGTCTTGGCAAGATCCTCGGACTAGAGAATATGATATAAGACATCCAAAGAAAGATTATTCAAAGCTATCTAATTGAGAAGCTAATCGAGATGCCATGCACTGACCCGAAAAGAATGACTAAGTCATAACCAGCTTAGCACCAAATGAAACGTCCTTGAAGAGACATAATCAAGTTGCTATAAGAGTCTATAGAAGATAGACCAAGTGTTCCATAAAAGATAAAGGAACCTCGGATAGAAAGAAAAGAGAAAGGTGCATAGACAGATCCGAGGTCATGATAAGAGAAACCGTACCAGACATAGAGATAAGGCTGGCCAGCTACACATCTAAGGTACCAAACCAAGTAGTCTTGGGACGCCAAGCTACTAGGTAACAAGGGTCCTGGATAATGAAATCTCAAAGTGATCAGATCATGTCTGGAACATAATGGAACCTCATGAAAGTGTCGACACACACACACATGAACATCTATATAAAGATGCATAAGAGAAAAGCACTTGAACATAAAGAGATAAAGCGAGGATCAGAGAGCCCACGAATGAGTACTCATCATACAATCATAGAATCATAAAGATTATAAAGAATATAAAGATAGACGTGGAGGTTCAAAGTATCTAAAGAGAGATGAGCGTATTGGCCATGTACATATACAGAAACGCCATCCGATAAACCAGTGAAATAGATGGATCTTGTGAGATAAAGAAACCGTGAGAGAAGACACATGATCTCGTGGCCTAGAGTGTCTATGTCTTCATATTAACAGCATTAGATATAGCTTGCACAAGGTACTCACAAAGATCAAAGGAACAAATTATAAGGAGATGAACTCCTATGTGGTGGATGCTGCTACAGAATTCGAAATTGACAAATGGTCTGGTCATAAAGAAAGAAAATAGATACACTGATGTAGTAAGCAGCATATGGATCACTGGATAAGATAATATAAGATAAGAGAACAGCTTTGTTCCTAAGCTGATTCATGGACTGAAAAGCAGCTGCATATAGTAAAAGAAATTGATCACACATGATCATTGATCTTGGAGTTGTATAAAAGACAATCCAATAAACAGTCCATATACATAAGAGGTTTTATAAGAAATTCCTTGTGCTAAACCTAAAGGAGGTTAGTAAATATAGAATGAAATCTATGTGGGTGACTGGCTAAAACGTCCAGCACACCAGCTGAGAGCATCCGGCTCTCTGGCCAAAAACGTCCAGCCCTCAGGCTAAAGACGTCCGGCCTATCAGCTCAAAGAGCGTCCAGTTCTTCTAGACACGTCCAGCTTTTTAGACCTAAGAAGCGTCTGAACCTTCTTGGTCACGGGCTAATAGATACTAAAGATCAACCATCAGGTTGCAATCCGACATCAGATCCCTTAAGGATCCAGCATAGCAGAATGGTCTGCTGGTGCATGAACTCCATAAAACTTTATCATAAGATTAAAAGGAGACATCTAATCTGTCGGATACCAAAGAAGAATTATAGCCCATAAAGCTTATGAGATCTATGACCTAAGGTCATAAGGCGTCATTAAGATATGAAC
>NW_026016385.1:15000-17500 GCF_020379485.1 Brassica napus
ATGTCAAGCTGCATGTGCAGCTTCCATGCACGGCGACACCTCGAGCTTCTCTTGACACTCAGCTGGTTAGACAGTTGCCACCACGTTCTTATCCCTTCTGATCAAGCCACCTCGAGCTTCTCGGTTTCTTTGCGCGATTTCGACCCTTCTTGTGAATTTCTGACCCGCGATCAATCCCGAATATTTTTCCGCTCCCATTCTGATTCTCTGAATATTTTTAATAAACTACAGATGATGTCTGATATCCTTTAAAAATATTTCCCGAGCCTCCGGCTTCCTCAAAGAATTTCGTAATACCGAAATTAGGGTTTTCGCCCAACTTCGGGTTTTCCCGTCGTGCTTCAATCCCGTCGTGCTTGCTTCCCGTCCTGCTTAATTCCCGTCCTGCTTCCGACTTATAATGTCTTCAGAATAATATTTTACTGATACGAAGATATTCCGAGAAAACTTCGTGATGAAGAAACGTCAGTCTTCAAAAACGTCGAGCTTCTAAACCGTCGTGCTTCCAAAAATGTTATGCTTCCAAAACATCCTTCTGATCAATCTAACACTTTTCTAACCATGGTCCAGCAGCTTATGGTTCACCCATGATCAATTCTTCGACCATCCATTGCCCGCGGTATGACCACTAAATAATAATTTTTTTTTTTAACGGGTTTCTACATTCTCCCCCCCTTAATAGAATTCGTCCTCGAATTCTTGGTTGCGCAATTGCTCGTCTTCACAACATTCTCCACTCATCTCCATAACCTCTTTACGCTGTCCACCACGGTTCCTTGAGTGTCCTCTTCAAGGCCTCCACAATTGTCTTCATATCTCATCACTGGAATGATCACTGAGTCATCCTCTTTCTTTTACTCTGCCATAACACCCTCATTGCCCATGATACTATCTTGTCCAGATTCCTCAAATCCTTTCTCGATCTTTGTCTTCCCAATTACTGATGAAGTCCTTCCCCAATGAAGTCTTGTTTCCTCCCATCTGTCCAGTCCATACCACAGCCCAGTTCTCTGAATCTGTCTCTCCTCTTTCGCTTCGGGTTTGGGTTTGGCCTTGAACTCCCTCCACTTTAAGGTTTTCATCCCTTAAAGTTCCGATCAACAAACATACTTACTCGCTGCAACTCAAAAGAACACTTAACATGCAAGTTAGTAGACAATTAATCAAATAATCTACTAACCTAGCAAATACTAACAATGCAACCTAACCGCAATTCTAACCAGCAACCTAACAGTTCTACCCAAGCAACCTAACAGTTCTAGATTCCACTATCTCAATCCTAATTCCTAAAACCACAAATCCTATCGCTGGACGTGACCGGTTTCCCTAATGCCTTTTGTGACTCATTTTGACTCGATAAATATTTAAAACCGATTAAATCATGAGTTCCGGAAGCATGGACGAAACCATGCTCTGATACCACCTCTGTAACACCCCCGAACCGTCCTAAGCATAGGTCGACCCACCGGCCAACAATCAAACAAGAACATGACCGACGGACGACCCACACCAAGGGTTGGAGATGAAAGGCCAACCGGCCAGCCAACAATCAAACAAGAACATGACTGACCGTCCAACCCAACACCATGGTCCGGAAGCGCTACGTGACGGGCTAGGGACAATCCGGTCAGAGTCACAAACTTTACTCCACGACCTAGACCAGTTCATCCACTAACTCGTCCCGCTGCGTCAAGGCATAAGGCTTTGCAACCCGTACCTAGAGTTAGCGTTTTCCGTTAGATCAAGGCCTAAGGCTTTTCAACCCGTACCTCGACCTAACGTTGTGTTAGACCGGACTAGTCAAATATCAGAGTACTCATGAAGCGCATATAAAACAATTACTTTATTGATTCGAGAAATATCCATACATTGATATAATTCGAGACCGGTCCCGGCCTAATGCCAAATCGAGTCAACTAAACACAAATCCACAATACCGTTTACAAAAGGCATGAAAATCTACACCGGCGGTCCTAACGTCCAGCACCAAGCTATCCGATCATCCTTACCTAAAGCGACCTGCAAAAAGGACAACGGAGTTGGATGAGTAACCTAATGTTACTCAGTGAGCTGGCGGCCTCTACCCGCAACCTAGACTCTAACCCAGACAACCCAAAATAACAATCAATCTAGCCCTAGCATGCAATAAAAGCTAAGGCTAAGCAAACCGTTACTAAGTTAGACTTGGCCTCCTGCCATGATCTAGCTTCAAGTAACGGGAACCTGCATAAAAACAAGTCAACAAACAATCCCTAGTTAACCATATATACGCCTGAGTTCAATACTCATGTAGTGTTAGACACTTAGACTATACAAGTATCATTAATCGATCGACCAACAATCAAACAAGAACATGATCGGCCAACCAATGATACCGCATAGCTTTAATATCCACCACCCTTCACAAGCAATCACTCAAACACATACAGGCCAACGTCAGGCCTACACTAACGAAATACACATCAAGCCTAATCCGGTACCTAAACCAGACTTAGGACTT
>NW_026016385.1:22500-24490 GCF_020379485.1 Brassica napus
AATTAATAAAAAAATTAAAAGATGGTTGGAGGGGGGAATCGAACCTGGGTCTAAGCAATATCCAACACATGCTAAACCACTGTGCCAAGCCAGACTTATTATTTGTACTCCCAATGATTTCCTATTTATACCTAATGGATATTTCATTCACATATATATATATATTTTTGTGGTAGACCTTATCATCCAAATTGTTCAGAAAATAGACTTATCATCCAAACAAAATGAAAAAATATTCAAATATTTTTTTGTTTTTTTTGTGGAAGAAATAACCTTTTTATATATTCAAAAAAAATAAAATAATAATATATCCCACTATATAAAAGGGACTAAATTCAAGGCTTTTGAGACTATCCACCTCAGCCAAAATATTCTCATCCAAAAAGAATTAAAAATAAATATCATTTAGAAGATAATTAACTAATATAAAACTTTTGATATTTCTAAAAATTTCAAATTTGTAACTGCTAATTTATTAATAGAATCATATATCTATATTGAATTATGTTCTATTTTAATCGTTACTTTAAGAGTAAATAAATTATTAATTTATATATATATATAGTTTATAACTTTATTTGTAGTTATAAATAAAGAGAAAATAACCGGGAAAGGTGAAGAAGCTCATATAAAATTATGTAATTAAAATGGTAAAATGGTGAATATGATGAAGTGAATCTAAGAAAATTTGTTGTACAAATTATGGTGCTTTCTTCATCCACTATAATGATTTAAAATAATATATATTCATATAAATAAGTCAATATTTGTTGTTTTTTTTGTAAGATGTTAAGATTATCATTTTCTGAAAGGTTACACTGATCCAAAGAGATTAGTTTGTGGAGCTAACCAAACGAGGATTATAGTGTTTACTTTGGAAAAAGTAATAGGTTGAACGATAGATGGCGTGCGTGTTTTTTCACATGGAAATCTGCACATATATTAAAATTGTAAGATTTGAATCATAGAGAAAATATAGTGTATATGACTGAAGTTGATTCATTCCGAAACTAAAGATGGCTAAAATTCTTCTTTGTCAAAATGCATAGATGTGAATCTTATATGAATAGAGTTCTCAATTGCTTATAGCAGTGTAATAAATTCCGTGTGTAAAGGAAAAAAAATGTTATATAAGTGAAAACAAAAATTATGATTTTTTCTTGTGCCTATAGGCTCTTCGCAATTTGAAGAAGAAAGAACATATTGTGTGAAAATCTTTGGCTCGGTCAAATTTTATCGAGTTGTTTATAAATTGTTGTTATATGATTCATGTAAATTTTCAGTGTTGATTTAAAAGCCCAAGAAAACCCATCTATACTGACTTTTTGATTTTTTTTCTGTGATTTAAATTTAAAAAAGATAAAACTTTCGATAAGTTATGTAAACTCAGAACAAGTATTTAACTTTAGAAAGCATTTACATGTTTCAAACTTATAATATATACATATATAATGTTTAAAATTATGTATATAAAACCTGTATAAAATGTGCTTAAATATGTTTCTCTTCTTTAATGTGTTAATTGTACTATATATAACATTATTTTAAAATTTCAAAAAGTTTATGTCACATACAAAAACCATCAATAAAAAATATAATTCTCCATCTACAACCAGAAAAAAAAAACTAAACATATAAATTTAAATTAAGAAAAACTAACATTGGAAAAACAAAAAATTAATGTAAAAGAAACAAACCGACAAATAATATTATAAATAAAATAAATTTATAAGACACAATCCGCGCGAAGCGCGGAAAAAATCTCTAGTATTATTAAAAAGGGGTCACATACATTGAAGTTATTTCTAGCTTTACTATATTTTTGTGAGAAAGAGATCGAAAGATCGTTCTCTTACAATTACTGGAAACTGAAAAAAAATTTACTCAAAATTTAAACAAAAGCAAATTAAAGATTTCAACAAGAGAATGAATGTTCAAAAAGGAATTGATTTTACTAAGGATTATTGATCGGTTTAGCGGAACGCGCCGG
>NW_026016386.1:0-1470 GCF_020379485.1 Brassica napus
CAGGTAAAACACTGGTATGAGACCCAATCTTGAGTGAAAAAGATACCACGACTTCGGTCTTTTTCAACATAATCATCGCGCAGTAAATCAACAAAGCCCCAAGTTGACTCCCTGTCTCCTTCAAGTTTACCTACTACTGTACCCGCGTGAAACATGATCTCCACCCGATAGACGTAAAGCTTTAGCTAGTACACGGAAGTGCATACCATGATTCTTTCTGTCTATCAATAACGCGTGCATTGCACGGTGGATGTGAAGAAGTAGGCCATTATCTCGGCAATAATGAGCCAAACTAGTATTTGCGGTGAATCCCCCTGTTAAGTAGTCATGCATTACGATAGGAACTCCCAATTCTCTGGCAAATATAGCTCTTTTCATCATTTCTTCTTCTGTTACTTCGCATGACCCGCAGTAGCATTCAAATAATGTCCTTTGATTTCACCTGTTCAGCCTGTGATTTATAAATAGCTTCGGCACAAAATAAAAACGGTCTCTCCAACGCATAAATGGTTGAGAGTTACATTCTCATCATCTTTGGTAAAATCAAGTCCACCACGTAGACATTCATAAACTGCTCTACCATAGTTCTTCTTCGCGGATAACCCCAACTTAGGTTTATAGTACATCCTAATAGGGGACGTCCATACTTGTTCAATTTATCTCTTTCACTTGGATACCATGAGGTTCCCTGGAAAGTTTTAGTATAAGCCGGAGATTCGCAGATCCTCTAGACGTAGAGCAGCCAGGGCTTTGAACCCAAATACTTTACCCACAATTGAGGTAAACATGTTAGTAACAGACCCTTCTTCAAAAAGGTCTAATGGGTAAGCTACATACGCAATAAATTGAGTTTCTTCTCCTGGAAACGGGCTCGATTGTTAGCATCGTCCTTTGTAACGGTCAAGGCTGGTAAGCCCATCGGTCCACACAGTTGTCCATGTACCAGTAGAAGATTCAGCAGCTACCGCAGCCCCTGCTTCTTCAGGTGGAACTCCGGTTGAGGAGTTACTCGGAATGCTGCCAAGATATCAGTATCCTTGGTTTCATATTCAGGAGTATAATAATTCAATTTATACTCTTAACACCAGCTTTGAATCCAACACTTGCTTTAGTCTCTGTTTGTGGTGACATAAGTCCCTCCCTACAAGTCATGAATTTAGAATTCTTGCAATAAAACAAAACAACAAGGTCTACTCGACATAAATTAGGAATAGATTTAATTAACCTTTTTCACAGGAATCTTTCACAAAATTATCAACTAATCAGAATGATTCTTTATTAGACATGATATTTGATTCGCCAAATACATCATTTTGTATATTCTTTCATATGTATAGCGCAACCTAATACTTGTTTTTTCCAGTTTTGAATCTTTGACTTTTGTAAATCGAAATATTTAATATAATATATAATAATAATCAATCACTCTTGACAGTAATATATGTTGTATATGTAAATCCTAGATATGAC
>NW_026016387.1:0-4084 GCF_020379485.1 Brassica napus
GTGAAAACAGATCATTGGTTTCTAGTCAGGCGATGGAAAAAACGAGAATGTCCAAAGATCTTGAAAAAAAGAAAGAAGAGGATCATTCGGTTGGAAACCTCCCAATATCATGGCTCAAATGTGAAATTGGATCGGCATGGGCAAAGACAGGAATCAAAGTGGAGCTTCTTGGATTCTTTCAAATGCAGATGGTAAGTGATGCTTCATGGTAGAAGATCCTTTCCAGCATTAACAGTCGTTTAGAAGCATCTTTTGAAAGCTGGAGCTGGGCTATTGAAGAGTATGAAATCGCTTCATTATAACTCAGTCATTTTCAGTGGTGAAGATCATGATCTCATCAAAGCAATCGTCAAGCCTTCAGCATGGCCAGCTCTCAAGTTTTATACCTCAAAACTCATGCCAATGTTCCAAAGCTTTTGAATTGGCGTGTTTCATGGGCAGCACACACAAAGATCTCAGAGGGGCTACACAAATCGCTAATAGTGTAGTCTCTAAGGATCTCTTTCAATCCTATATTGCTATTGGGTTTCCAGCTTGGCTTAGACACCTTTATGTTAAAAGCAAGTTTGGTTTGTTCTGTTTTAAAAACTCTGTTTTAATTGGGATTGACTCTGATCCTTCTTGTAATCTTTTGGAATATATAAAATAGTGTTTAAAAAAAAAGATGTCTACCATACCTGTTTTGTACTTGTTCCATAAGCCCTCAAAATCAAATATAATTCCGTAAAACCGAGTTTTTACATTTTACATTTTGAGAATTCACCTATTCTACGTGTAAATAAATAACTGTGTATTGCTTTTTGAAGATTGTTTCGGTAATATTTCGATATTAGTATACAATCCTCCTATAACAAACTTAGAACATCTTATCCATAGTCTTTAGAAAGAGTTTTTAACAAAAAGTGGGTGTAGGCCCTACTGAAAAAACAAAAGCCGTTGCAAAAAATGTGAAATAAGGGACGCTTCTTGAACTGTTCGTGGACTCCACTGACACGTAGCGGTCCACGATTGATTCGAGTTTATTTTTTTTTTTTTATAAATCAGGAAAAACAAAAATAATAATAATAAAAATCTAAATGAGGTTTTAGGGATAAAGATGCTCTTAACTCAGCTTTACATGTTGCTTAGACAATCGTTTATAGTCTAATATAATTAGTTTTATTGGGGTAAACATTGCAATTATATAGTGATGTTATTGGGTAAGGGAAAATGACTGGTCTTTGAATCATGTTTTTTTGCTTTGTTTATCAATTTATCAGGATTTACGCTACTGACCGGTCAGAGTAATACTAGTTTGTTGAATTATCTGACCACACTTTGGTCCAAACGTCCATACGCAAATTGCAAAACGATAAGACAGCTCATTATCATGCTAAGTAAACCCAAGTAATGTAATGTCCACAAGCCCAAATGGAATGTGTTAGCATATCTATATGGCTAATAACTGCATTTTCCTTGAGATTAATGTAACCCTGATATCCATTAACACTTGGTTGCTAAAAATATAATTACTGGCTGTGTTAAGAAGGAAAAAAAGATGACCAACGGGCAACGGTTGGTCATCATATACCATACATTTTTCATGTGGGATCTTTTATAGAGTGAAACTCATTAGTCTTGAACCTTTTCTAGTGAATTGTCTACTGCCTAGTAGTATGTAACTAAAACAATTTGTTGATAATATATGATATTTAGAATCAACCAACAACATTTGCTCAAAAAAAAAAGAATCAATCAACATAAACAAATTTGTTAGACTACAATATCGCTTGTGATATTACATAATTTTGCTCCATAAATCTTGTTTAATATTTAACTGTATAACTTTTCTTTAGAGTTTCGAAATCAATTTTCTAAATATTTACCTGAGCTACCACCTTCTCACAAGTGACAAGTCACGAGTCAACTAATCATTAACTATAATAAATCATAACATAATGTCACATTGTTAACATATATCTCTGCCTAAAAGGCTAAAACACTCCGAATCGATCTTATCCTTATCGTTTCCAAAAAAAACTCTAGTAAATGAAAGAAACCCGAAAGATAAAGAAAAGCCACTTGTTTAACCTAAAACATTCGTTGAATCAAACTGGTTAACTAAGAATTAGCGAGTTTGGTTTGTAACTGACGTATCTTGTTTCGAGGTTAATTAGAATATGATCATATCGTTAATTCTTATGAACCCACCCTGCATGTGTTTTAAGTCCAAGAGAGATTCAGTGAACCAGGAAGGAAAATAATTTCAATTGTCTCTTACACTAATGAAAGGTTATGTTACAAAATCCAATTAATTAATACGCTAATAATAATTAATTATTTGGACACAAAGCCCAAAAGATTACGATCTAGTTAAAAAAGAGAGACAAGAAAGATTCTTTAAGCTGATGGATGATCTGTACCATGTAGCTTTGTTCCCTTTTGGGTGTTTACGCTTATTAACTGCCCAAGCAACATTGCTGAGGCTTTTTAAAATATTTGAAGTTGATTTATTGATCAAATCATGAAGCTATCTTCAATTAATTTTTGTTTTTTGACATTAGAAATTTCATTTTGTTTTTGTTTCAACAATTAAAGCTATGTATAATGTGAGTGTATATAAAAAACAAGTGTACTTTCTATGTTATGGTTCATTGAACATATACATCAAACATAGGACTGGGAGAAGCCCATGTTCTTTACATTGCTGCAAAGTCTTAGTTTCTTGTATTTAAATTTGCTTCCTATCCAGTATACATATATGCCAAGAGCATGGATAGTGATGAGTAAGTTAAATATATAGGGACACTTAAATGAAAAGTGGAAAACAAATCCAATCGGGAATATATAGTAAGGTACATGTAGAGTAACGAAAGCCCAAGCTGTACTTCCATTTATGTTGGAGATGATTACGAACACGTGGATTATATTTGATTATAAGTAGGAGAAATTCTTCTTTGGTTTTTGGTTTGATTTGTTGTTTCGTTAGTTTGGTTCAGTAGTTAGTAAATTATGATATGGTTTATTAACTGTTTCACCTTAAACCATATGAGTATACATGTAATTTATATTTTTGTTTGACGCAAGTTATCATGATAATTATGTTACATCTAGTACTAATGAGTTTTTTCTTCTTCTTTTTTGTTAAAGACCAAAAGATATCGCCTTATCAAATACTTATGAGATTTAAAAGTTACTTTCCAGTAGATTATAATCAAATGACAAAATGAAAAATAACTTATTAAAAATATAACTTATTTCAAATGACAATTAGCAATGATGAAAAATAACTTATTTTAAAAAAAAATGAATAATAAATGACAGCAAACATGGCGCTTGGAAAATATAATTAAATATGTATACATAGTTTTTTTTGGTAAAATATGTATACATAGTTATACACACATATTTACGTATGATATCTATGTTCCAAAAGAAAAAAACGTATGATATCTATTATTTTTTAGTTTTCTTGTAACATCTATGATATTATTTTAGTTATACATAAAAGCTTTCCATATAAAGACATGCTATTTTTAGCATTACGTGGAGTATACTAACCAATCCTGTTTTAATTGCCGGTTTTATATTTCATGGACGACATTAACGTTCTCATTTATTCTTCCATTTGGTTTCGTAGTCAACAACTTAAATAACTTCCCTTTGTACCAAAAACTTTTGTTATATTGTGTCAAATAACGTAATTTTGTCCCTCGCAATTTTATTATTTTATATGTAAATGGTAGATTTGTAATTTATGGAACATTTTCAGGCATTTAATTTCAAGTATCAGGAGTATATTTCTTCTAAATAAATTTAAAAACCATTTAATGCTAACATCAAATGAAATCTATCGGTCTGAAAAGAGTTTATGGCCAGAACAAAGACCAACTCTTTCTTTTATTTGCTTGTTCTAATTAGTCCAACTTTTTTTATAGAATGACTTGTGCTATATTCTCCGGAGAAATCATGACAGTTGTGTAAGTTGTTAACCGAGCTAGAGTAATAGCTAGTAGCCGTTCAGGGTGTGTCGATCCTGGCCAGAAAGATCCACAAGCTGACTAAGGAAACAATGTAATATATTAGAAGTCCAAATTTCAGACCA
>NW_026016389.1:0-19741 GCF_020379485.1 Brassica napus
AGAAAAGGAACCGTTCGGATAGGATCGACTAACATCACCGAAAGCATTGTTAAAAATACTTTTACGAGAGGGTTTTATCGAAAACGTAAGGAAACATCGCGAAAACAATCAATATTTTTTGATTTTAACCCTAAGACATAGACGAAATAAGAAAGAATCCTATAAAACGATTTTAAATTTAAAGAGAAATAAGCCGACCGGGTCTACGAATCTATTCTAACTCTCAACGAATTCCACGAATTTTAGGCGGAATAGGAATTGTAATCCTTTCAACTTCTCAAGGTATAATGACAGATCGAGAAGCTCGACTAAAAAGAATCGGCGGAGAAATTTTGTGTTATATATGGTAATCCTTCTAATATCAAAATTGGATATCCGGAACTTAGCATTTGTGAAAAAAAGGGGGGGGGGTTGTGTAATACCACCCCTGCTAAAAAAGTTTAGAATTTTTTACCCCGAATGAAATTAAAGAAAAAAATGAATTAATGAAAGTTTTCTTTATGAATCACTTCCGAACGGTATGGTTCGATTTTGTTTAGATACTAAAGATTTTTTTATTTTAGGTCATGCTTCTGAAAGGATTCGACATATTTTTGTATAGGTATACCTATAGGAGAAAAAGGGGGGTAAAAATTTTAGTAAGTTCTTAGGTATTAAGTTAATCGGGGAACAGCCACTTTCTAGACTCCATAACAAGGATTCAAATAAGTCAGTGGTTTTTTGAAATTCAACATTCCTTTCACGAAGATACAATTCAAGATTCAAAAATATCAAGAAACCTTTTTTTCGTCCAACAATAAGTATATTAAGAGAATTAAGGAATAACAACTATGAAAATAAGGGCTTCCGTTCGTAAAATTTGTGAAAAGTGTCGGCTAATCCGTAGGAGGGGACGAATTATAGTAATTTGTTCCAACCCGAGGCATAAACAAAGACAAGGATAATCTTACTAAAGGAAAAGGCACTTCCAAGGAGCTAGTAAAAAAAAGGTCCGTTTTGACATGAAATGGATATATCCATATATTTCTTGTGAAATGAAAAAATATGGCAAAACCTATATTAAGAATTGGTTCACGTAAAAATACCCGTAGTGGTTCACGTAAAAATGTACGTAGAATACCAAAGGGAGTTATTCATGTTCAAGCAAGTTTCAACAATACCATTGTGACCGTTACAGATGTACGGGGTCGGGTGATTTCTTGGTCCTCCGCGGGTACTTGTGGATTCAGGGGTACAAGAAGAGGAACACCTTTTGCTGCTCAAACCGCAGCAGGAAATGCTATTCGAGCAGTAGTGGATCAAGGTATGCAACGAGCTGAAGTAAGGATAAAAGGCCCTGGACTAGGAAGAGATGCAGCATTACGAGCTATTCGTAGAAGCGGTATACTTTTAAGTTTCGTACGAGATGTAACCCCTATGCCACATAATGGTTGTAGACCCCCTAAAAAACGACGTGTATAGAACTAAATAAAGGCTGAAAGGGTTTCAAGAGAAATAAATGATTCAATGATCTGATCAAATAAAATTACTATGGTTCGAGAGAAAGTCAAAGTATCTACTCGGACACTACAGTGGAAGTGTGTTGAATCAAGAAGAGACAGTAAGCGTCTTTATTATGGACGCTTTATTCTGTCTCCACTTATGAAAGGTCAAGCCGACACAATAGGCATTGCGATGCGAAGAGCTTTACTTGGCGAAATAGAAGGAACATGTATTACACGTGCAAAATCTGAGAACATACCACATGACTATTCTAACATAGTCGGTATTCAAGAATCAGTACATGAAATTTTAATGAATTTGAACGAGATTGTATTAAAAAGTAATCTATATGGAACGCGCAACGCGCTTATTTGTGTCCAAGGTCCCGGATATATAACTGCTCGAGACATAGTTTTACCGCCCTCTGTGGAAATCGTTGATAATACACAGCATATAGCTACCTTAACGGAACCAATAAATTTGTGTATTGGATTAAAAATCGAGAGGAATCGCGGATATAGTTTAAAAATGTCAAATAACTTTGAAGACCGAAGTTATCCTATAGATGCTGTATTCATGCCTGTTCAAAATGCGAATCATAGTATTCATTCTTATGGGAATGGGAATGAAAAACAAGAGATTCTTTTTCTAGAAATATGGACAAATGGAAGTTTAACTCCTAAAGAAGCACTTCATGAAGCCTCCCGGAATTTGATTAATTTATTTATTCCTTTTCTACATGTAGAAGAAGAAACGTTCTATTTAGAGAACAATCAACATCAAGTTACTTTACCCCTTTTTCCTTTTCATAATAGATTAGTTAACCTAAGAAAAAAAAAAAAAGAACTAGCGTTTCAATATATTTTTATTGACCAATTAGAATTGCCTCCCAGAATCTATAATTGTCTCAAAAAGTCCAATATACATACATTATTGGATCTTTTGAATAACAGTCAAGAAGACCTTATCAAAATGGAACATTTTCACATAGAAGATGTAAAAAAGATATTAGACATTTTAGAAAAAAAATAAAAAAAGCATTAAAAAAAATTTGACTAAAAAGTCAATTTAAAATTGAAATGGATTTTAAACCTTCAACGTAATTTCGATTTTCCAGTCAAACCTATTTTACTTAATAAAATTAATTTAGATATGTATCTAGGGAGAATTCATTTTGAAATGACTACTCCCTAGATACCCACGCCTTTTATTTTACAATTGAATAAATTTAATTAAAAAAGACCTAAAGTTAGAGATTTATCAATTGGTAATGTTGCTCCAATACCTAACCACAGGGCCACCACGGTGCCAATCAAAAAGACGGTTGTCGCGACTGGACGACGAAATGGATTTTGGAACTTATTAACATTTTCCAAAAAGGGTACGGTTAATAATCCCGCCGGTACTGAAGCCATTAAAAGAACACCCAATAATTTGTTAGGCACTGTACGAAGTATTTGAAATACAGGAAAGAAATACCATTCAGGTAATATTTCCAAAGGAGTTGCAAAAGGATCCGCAGGTTCACCAATCATTGATGGTTCTAAAACCGCTAAGCCTACGTTACAGGCAATGGTACCAAGAATGACTACTGGAAAAATATATAAAAGATCATTGGGCCATGCGGGCTCTCCGTAATAATTATGACCCATACCTTTAGCTAATTTAGCTCGTAATACAGGATCATTCAAATCTGGTTTTTTTGTTATTGGGATAGGTGAATTCTTATGGATCCATCCCCCGAGGGAACCGGACATGATAATTTTTCATCATCCGGCTCGAGCAAGAATTAACCAAACTAAATTAATACATACAAAAAATATATATGTTATCCACAAGTATTTAATATGTAAAAAAAGAATTATCCGATTCCAAAGTTATTGCAACTAAAGATTACCATAAATTCCATTCTTACAGGTAAATGCTCAACACCCACGTAAGCTTAAAAGTTGATCATGATTAAGTGCTTTCTGGATCGTCTCATACCTTATCAATTAATCCTTAATCTCAAAAATTATATCGAGATTTTTCAAATACAAAGGATTTACTTGTTACTAATGAAGTCTACCCTCTACTCTTCATTAGATCCTGTATTCACTCCGATAGTATCAGAAATCGAGTCGATGCAGAGGAAATGAATGCATTTACATACTATTAATTTTTTATTTTTTTAGCTCTTTTTTAGTAAAAAATAGCTAAAAACATAATCCTGATTATGTTCCATCCCTTAATCTCCTGGATTTTTGGATTTTACGGAGCCCACTCATCCACGACATCGTCGGGTATTATGATCATAGAAAAGATTCTCTTCAAGTGAACCAGCCTATCCCCTGTATGGGGCTTACACAGTGGTTGGAACAAAGACACATTTGGTTGTGAATTCCAATGTAGCAGATAAAGTCATATTTCTGCACGGCCCGATCAATAGTTCAAGTCACACACTCCCATAATCCATTTTCTCTTCATAGAATTCCCTTCAACTTTTTATGTCAAAAAAATAATACAATATTGTGGAGTTGAAGGGAAATATCCAAATACATGTCTTATTTTTTTAATAATCCATATTTATAGCAATAAAATACGATTGTTCCTTCACCAAGTAATAAGATAAATTAGTAATTAAAAATATCTAGAATCTATATTATTTATAAGGGACCAGAAATACCTTGCTTACGTATCATTAAGAAATGCATTAACATAAATACAGCCGTAAGAAGAGGTAATACAAAAGTGTGTAAACTATAAAAACGAGTCAAAGTGGATTGTCCAACACTAGCACTTCCGCGTAATAATTCTACAAGAGGCGATCCTATTACCGGAATAGCGTCAGGTACACCTGTTACAATTTTGACTGCCCAATAGCCAATTTGATCCCAAGGTAAAGAATAACCTGTTACACCAAAAGATGCGGTCAATACACCCAGAACCACACCAGTAACCCAAGTTAATTCGCGAGGTTTTTTAAAACCACCGGTGAGGTATACACGAAATACGTGCAGGATCATCATTAGGACCATCATACTTGCCGACCATCGATGAACTGATCGGATTAACCAACCAAAGTTAGCTTCAGTCATTATATATTGAACAGAAGCAAAAGCCTCAGTAACAGTTGGACGGTAATAAAAAGTCATAGCAAATCCCGTAGCTACTTGTACTAAAAAACAAGTAAGGGTAATTCCTCCTAGACAATAAAATATGTTGACATGCGGAGGAACATATTTACTAGTTATATCGTCTGCAATCGCTTGAATCTCAAGACGTTCTTCGAACCAATCATAAACTTTATTGAGATAGGTAAACCAAGGTTCCTCCCCCTCCAAGAACTGTATATGAGAATTTCATCTCGTACAGCTCAAACAAAAAAAAGACCCAAATACTGATTGAAACGGATATGGAATATAAAGTTTTAAACTTCTCTCTCATTCAATATTATTTAAGAGTCAAAATGCGAAAGCTCTTCTTTGTGGTTAAATGCCAAAAACTCAAGTCAGCTCATACGTCTTTATGTTGTGTTGATCGTTACAGGCCTCTTGAATCTTCTAGATTACCTACCGTTATTGTCTTTTTTAGTTGGTATTTGTATGGAATGGGAATACGGATTTCTTCTTGTTTTCTTTATTATTGATAGGAATTTTCTTGTTAAGACCCTACTTATTAATTGAAACCTCAGATTCATACGAAAACCACGATAATTCAATGAAACCTTCAAAGTCCAAAGTTCACTGAGTGAGAACCATTGGATCATCACTTATTCAATAAAAAAAAAAAGAGCTATAATGATTAAAAACATAAAATACAAAGAAGCGTTTGTCCTTTGATCTAAATAAGAGTTTAAAAGCAGAAAAAAATTGATTTATGAAAATTTATAAGATAGAACGGAAAGAAGTCCGGCTACGAGGTCTAAGTATTAAGTATGAATCATAGTTCGAAAACTTTGTGATCTATTTGATCTATTTCGTGCTCCAGATACTCGAATGAATATCCGACGAAATAAAACCATCTTGATAAAGATGACAGACCCCCTTCTCTGTACTATCCATAGGGTCAATTCTAACAAGTCACACACTCATATTCCGGAAATATACAATGCAGAAAAAAATTTCGCGGTCGAACTACCAAAGGAGAATAGGTGCAAAATTTTAGACCTACATACTTTACTTTTTTGTATCGAACAAAAAGCTAGCACTTCAAGATTCTTCTCAGTCTAATTCATTGAAATTCCATCCAGTAGAACAGAGGAATTATAAATCTCCAAAATAATAGATAGGAATACCGCAAATAGTGCCATTGCAACACCCATCAAAGGGGTCGTTCCCCATCCAGGAGCTACTTTACCATATTCAGAATTCAACGGTTTCAATAACTTCCCTACAGTAGTGCTTCTTGGACCAGATCTAGAACTATCTTCAACAGTTTGTGTAGCCATAAATCTTATTTTGTATTCATTACGATCTGTTGACTTTGTATACCATTCCGTTGTAAATAAACGATCTTAGCATAGATCCATTGTGGTCTTTCAATTATATAATAATGGAAACAGCAACTCTAGTCGCCATCTTTATATCTGGGTTACTTGTAAGTTTTACTGGGTATGCTCTATATACTGCCTTTGGGCAACCCTCTCAACAACTAAGAGATCCATTCGAGGAACACGGGGACTAGTTGACGTAATCAGCCTCCAAATAGTTGGAGGCTGATTACGTCAATGAAGAGAATGAAAAATTATTTCATTTTTTAGTTGAAATTGTAGGCGGTTCCCGAAAAAAAATAGCGAAAAAAATGATCCCTAAAGTCGATACTAAGAGAAATGTATAAACCAATGCTTCCATAAATTTGATCGTGGTTTACAATTATAGCTTTCATACCTGTTTTGTTTATGTTTACTGAAGGAGTATACCTCCGGATAAAGAACAAAAAAGAGTCAAAGAAACGGCAGCGATTTAAATCAAGATTCCTACAGTACCCTACCTATTAAATGAAATCAAAAAAATCGCAAACAGAAACTAAAAGAAAAAAGCAATGTTGCATCAGACTGCTTGTCTTTTTGTAGTTGGATCTCCAAGTTTTTGGAATGCCCCAAATTCCACCTGAGCATCCAAATCTGGATCAATACCAGCAAAAACATCTCTGAAGAGGGTTCTAGAACCATGCCAAATGTGTCCAAAGAAGAAAAGTAGAGCAAACGAAGCATGCCCAAAAGTAAACCAACCTCTTGGACTGCTACGAAAAACACCATCGGATTTCAAAGTAGCACGATCTAATTCAAAAATCTCACCCAATTGAGCCCGTCTAGCATATTTTTTCACAGTTGCGGGATCACTATAACTTACTCCATTGAGTTCACCACCATAAAACTCAACAGTTACACCTACTTGTTCGACACTATATTTAGATTCTGCCCTTCTAAACGGGACGTCGGCTCTAACAATTCCGTCTCCGTCTACCAAAACAACCGGAAATGTTTCAAAAAAAGTAGGCATACGGCGTACAAAAAGTTCACGCCCTTCTTTATTTCTAAAGACGGGGTGTCCTAACCATCCAACAGCTATTCCATCCCCATTGTCCATTGAACCCGCTCGGAATAATCCCCCTTTTGCTGGATTATTACCAATATAATCATAAAAAGCTAATTTTTCAGGAATTTTAGACCAAGCTTCTGATACACTTTGATTTTCAGCTAGTCCGGCACTAACTCTTCGATATATTTCTTGTTGAAAGTATCCCTGATCCCATTGATAACGAGTAGGACCAAATAATTCGATGGGAGTAGTTGCAGAACCATACCACATAGTTCCAGCAACAATAAAAGCTGCAAAAAAGACAGCAGCAATACTACTGGAAAGGACGGTTTCAATATTTCCCATACGTAATCCTTTGTATAGACGTTGAGGCGGACGAACACTAAGATGGAATAAGCCCGCTAATATACCCAACGTCCCTGCTGCAATATGATGAGAGGCTATTCCTCCCGGAACAAAAGGGTCAAAACCCTCCACGCCCCACGCCGGATTTACGGGTTGGACCTTTCCGGTTAGTCCATAAGGGTCGGATACCCATATTCCAGGACCATATAATCCTGTTACATGAAATGCGCCAAAACCAAAGCAAGCCACTCCTGAAAGAAATAAATGAATTCCAAAAATCTTGGGCAAATCCAAAGAAGGTTTTCCTGTACGTTCATCACAAAAAATTTCTAGATCCCAATATACCCAATGCCAAATAGCTGCCAAGAAGCACAAGCCAGAAAACACGATATGTGCTGCGGCTACCCCTTCGTAACTCCAAAGACCCGGATTCGTTATAGTCCCTCCTGTAATATTCCAACCGCCCCATGAATTGGTTATTCCTAAACGAGTCATGAAAGGTATAACGAACATACCTTGTCTCCACATTGGATCAAGAACAGGGTCGGAGGGATCAAAAACAGCTAATTCATATAGAGCCATGGAACCGGCCCAACCAGCAACCAGAGCAGTATGCATTATATGAACCGAAAGCAAACGACCGGGATCATTCAATACAACAGTATGAACACGATACCAAGGCAAACCCATGGAAATACCCCTTTATCAATGAAAAATAGACACTATGTAACTTTATTGCATTGGAAAAAACTATGTTACGGACCCCCCCTTTTTAGGTAATTATTTCGGAGAAAGGATTAATATTTGTTCTATTCTGTTAGTAATAATGGAACAATTCGATTCATAGGAAAAAAGGGAAGCGGATCTATTCTATATCCGATAAGTACCAATACGCAATGGGGGTGAATCCTATGTTATATGAACCAAGATAGCTATTGTTGTTCAGAAGCCCGTTCGTAAAAAGTTTCCTTTAATTTTTATTCATTCTCTCTTACTTTACTTTTATTTTATATTTTATTTTAGCTTATTCAACTTCTGTATTAAATATGATTAATTTAAATATGATTAATATTAATAAAGTAGGAAAAAAGGATAATATGATAAAAAAAAATGAAACCCCAGTCTTACGTTTCCACATCAAAGTGAAATAGAGAACTTCATTCTCTTTTTTTTTCATTTCATGCCTATTGGCGTTCCAAAAGTACCTTTTCGAAGTCCTGGAGAAGGAGATACATCTTGGGTTGACATATAGTGCGACTTGTCAGATATATTGGGCTATATGGGATTTCCCCATTTTCTCCCTCGATCGAGATATCCTCTGTTTCGCTCAAAAAGATTGATTGAATTATCAAAAATTTGTAACGCGAAGCGCAAAAAATAAATTAGAATTAAATGCAGGGAGTATTTAGATTGATATTAGATTATCAAAAATTTTTTATGGTTTACGTGATCGGACTAATAAAATTAAGTATCCAGGCTCCGTTTAGCAAAAATCCAATTGATAATTAATATATAATATTTTTATAATTACTACTTAATATGATATGAATATGATATCAAAATTATGATAAAAATTCTATTAAAAAATAAAAAAAATACAAAAAATTGAAACAGGGTGATCTAAAACTGTTGATCAAATAAAATAATATAATTAAAAATTTATTGACTATTTGACAGAAGACATGTGAAAGAAATGAATTGAAAAAAAAAGAAGGAGTAGTAAAAAAAAAAAAGACGCGGTATTTGGTTCATTTGTCCTATATGTGCAAATCAAAATCGGGCAAATTTTTCCTTTTACTCGGAGTAGAGCATAAACCTAAAAAAACGGAATAAAAAAAGGAAGAAGCCCATTCAGGAACAAGAAAAAACCATCCCCATTTCAACTGAATCTCGATGAAAAAAAAATATCAATGAATCAAGTTAGTCTGACAGGCCTAATCAATCGTTTTATTATTTTATTATTAGGATTATAATATCTAATAAATAAAAGGGGCCAAAACTTATTTATTTTTTCTTTTACTTTTAAAAGGGAAGCAAGCCCTTCCCTTATTAAGTTAGAAAGAAAAGCCTTCTCTGAAAAAAAAGGGGGGGTTGGAATCGACACATTGATTTTTTAACAATTTTTGTTGAACCGTATGCATCAAAAGGTGCCTGTACGGCTCCTAAGGAATAAAATTTTATCCTAATCAACCGACTTTATCGAGAAAGATTGTTTTTTTTAGGCCAAGAGGTTGATACCGAAATCTCGAATCAACTTATTAGTCTTATGATATATCTCAGTATAGAAAAGGATACCAAAGATCTTTATTTGTTTATAAACTCTCCTGGTGGATGGGTAATATCTGGAATGGCTATTTATGATACTATGCAATTTGTGCGACCCGATGTACAGACAATATGCATGGGATTGGCCGCTTCAATAGCATCCTTTATCCTAGTCGGAGGAGAAATTACCAAACGTATAGCATTCCCTCACGCTTGGCGCCAATGAGTTTTTTTATTTTAGAGAAAAAATACTATGCCTTCGCCCTCGGAAATATGAATTAGTTAAGTAATAATAGCATGGCACTTCGAATTCGATATGAAATTTTTTAGATTAAAAAAATTAGATTATATATTGAAAGAGTAGTATGGGATAAGAAAGGGGTATTTAAAATGATATCTTCCCTATTCGGGCACATCCCAGCGTCACAAACTTTGTTTTCACACCGGAAGCTTATTTACAAAAACAAAAAAAAAGACACTTTGGGATTGCTGAATCATAGACGGATCAAAAAAAATGATATATAAAGCAACGGAACCATCATAGTATTTTTTTAACTCCTACAAAACAAAAAAGAAGGATGGTAATTGGATCATTTATGGATCCGCGTATAATAGAACCTATATTTTGTTTTCTTTCGCCGAAAGGAAAGGTCAAAAACGTAAATTCCATTCTAGAGCCGTATGCAACGCACAAAAAAAGCCTGTACGGTTATTCAAATTTCTCTGTTTTTTTGGTTATCTCGCCTCATTCTGCGAAATAGAAAAAGCTTTTCTATTATATCATCAGGGTAATGATCCATCAACCCGCTAGTTCGTTTTATGAGGCACAAACGGGAGAAGTTATCTTGGAAGCGGAAGAACTACTAAAACTTCGCGAAACCATCACAAGGGTTTATGTACAAAGAACGGGCAAACCTATATGGGTTGTATCCGAAGACATGGAAAGGGATGTTTTTATGTCAGCAACAGAAGCCCAAGCTCATGGCATTGTTGATCTTGTAGCGGTTCAATAAAAATAGGAGCGATTTCATGCAAATCTACCACTGCTAATTTTATATCTTTTTAGATTAAAGGTTTAGTTTCATATTCTCTTCAATATATTTTTTTTATATTGAAGAGAATCTTGAAGAGAAGTAATTCAGAATTAGCCGGTTAGAACCCATCTAAACCAGCCCATTATTTATATGATTCCGTATGCCAACCATTAAACAACTTATTAGAAATACAAGACAGCCAATCCGAAATGTCACAAAATCCCCAGCGCTTCGGGGATGCCCTCAGCGACGAGGAACATGTACTCGGGTGTATGTGCGACTCGTTTAGATCATAGACTGAAACACAAAAAGGAAATTCTTTTTGAAATATCAAGGATCAGTACCTGTTAATAAAATAGAATGGAGGAACTCGATTCATTATTTCAAAAAGATAGATCATTCATATCTTCTATTGTGTCTGAAACTTATGGTTTACATTGGTGCAAATCCAATCAACTCCATTTTTTAGAAAACCCCCAATGATAACAAATGGTTATCAATTAAGCGGGGGAAATCCCATTTTTTATTAAAAAGATTCCACTCTTGAAAGAAAAAACGGACTAACAGGGTAAATGACCAAATCAATTTTAAAATAAAATACCGTTACTGTATAAAGTGGATCTCATTGTGAAAGATCTATTACTGGAATATTAATGGGGTAGAGCCAAAGAATGTGAATTGTACAAGTTACCAATAGTATTGATTAATTAAAAGAAGGAGCTCCGGTGTATAGAGAGGACCTCACCGTTTTAGAAGTAACCATAGAAACGAAGGAACCCACTATTTATCCATTTCTATTTACTACTTTTTGTAGTTATTCTATTTTTTTTATATCAAGTACCAAGGCAATTTATCCTTTCAAAGCAAAGGAAAATACCTAGCCAAAAATAGTGGTGGGGAAGGTTAGAGTAGCAAAAGCCATTGGAATTTTTTTTTATACATTGGAATAATTCGTTTGGTTATTAATGACTAGTAAAGGGGAAAAGAATAACTAAAACTAAAAAAAGAATTAGTTATTCATCAAAGTTTGATTTATTCAATGACTAGAATTAAACGCGGATATATAGCTCGGAGGCGTAGAACAAAACTTCGTTTATTTGCATCAAGCTTTCAAGGGGCTCATTCACGACTTACACGAACTATGACTCAACAGAGAATAAGAGCTTTAGTTTCGGCTCGTCGGGATAGGGGTAAAAGAAAAAGAGATTTTCGTCGTTTATGGATCACTCGAATAAATGCCGTAATTCACGAAACGGAGGTATTCTATAGTTATAACCGATTCATACACAATCTGTACAAGAAGCAATTACTTCTTAATCGAAAAATACTTGCACAAATAGCTCTATTAAATAGGAGTTGTCTTTATACGATTTCAAATGAGATCAAAAAATGAGGGGATTGGAAGAAATCCACTAAAATATTTGAAATAGAGTTCTTAAGTAGAATAAGCTCGGGGAGGGTAGAGTAGAAATTAGTATTATAAAAAAAGTCGTCAAAACAAAACGAGGGTATATAGTCGCTAAAAAAAGACTTATTCTTTTTCTTTTCGACGATTCTTTTCTTTTTTTTTTTTTTTATGACAGAAACAGACGTAACAATCAAATTTTGATTCTTGATTGGATTTGTCGAACAAAATATTAACCTCTTTTTAATTCCTTCAGATTAGTTATTCAATTGAAGAATAAGTCTATTTTTTTCTGGTTCTAAGGCTAGTAGTTCTAGGGGTCGACTCACTTCTTTCAAATTGTTTCTGATTATTAAGAAAAGGTAACAAAGATAAAATACGAGCTTGTTTTATAGCAATAGTAATTAATCGTTGTTGTTTTAAAGTTACTCTATTCACCCGTCTAGATAATATTTTTCCTTGTTCACTAATAAATCGACTAATTAAACTCATGTTTCTATAATCAATTCGATCCCCCGATTGGATCGGGGGCAAACGCCGACGAAAAGATCGCTTGGATTTAGTAAAAGGTCGCTTAGATTTATTCATAATTTTTTATTCCTTACCTATAAAATCCTATTTTTGATCGGATCAAAATAAAAACGATTGCTATTTCTATATAGGATAGAGTTTCTATATAGAATTAAGAATATAGGATTTGATTTCTTTCTATTATTTTATTTGTTTATATTTATATATATGTAATAATACGTAGATACTCTCATTATTC
Organism: Brassica napus; assembly: GCF_020379485.1. Classification (NCBI taxonomy): domain Eukaryota; kingdom Viridiplantae; phylum Streptophyta; class Magnoliopsida; order Brassicales; family Brassicaceae; genus Brassica; species Brassica napus. Next base: position 12,823 of record NW_026016389.1, read on the forward strand.
CTGTTCTTAAAATAAAATTTGACATACAAGCACTCAATTTTATCTATTTCTTAATTTCCCCATGAATTGTATGTTTATAACAATAGGGACAGAATTTTCTCAATTCCAATCGACTAGGAGTGTTATGCCGATTCTTTTGAGTAATATATCTGGAAATTCCAGCCGATTCTTTCTTAATATCATTTCGAACACAACTGGTACATTCCAAAATAATTGTTACTCGAACATCTTTACCTTTGGCCATGAAACCTCCTTTGGATTTATGATTCACCCCCAATCTTCTATTTTAATTTTAGGGTCCATAAAGAACAAGAACAAAAAAAATAGAAGCTGTTAATTAACTCAAAAAAATGTCTTAAATATTTCGTTGCAATGAATATTAATTAGTAATTAAATAAAAAGAAAATAATAAGTAATATAATGATTTTTTGAAAACTATATTTCAAATCTTTGTACAGTATTTTTTTTAAGTATCTCGTAGGATACTCTTTCCCTAGCAACACTTTTTTTTTAATTGGATCCTGAACCCTCGTTTTTATGACCTTTCGGCCCCCCTTTTTTTTTCTAATTCTTTTTTTAGAATTAGAAAAAAAAGGGGGGGTTATTCCCCGATCGTTGATCGTATCTCTAAATTTTTTTATCCTTTCTGATGTTAATAACTAGAATTAAAAAAAGGGAAATGTTAATGCATCTGGAAATAAACGATTAATCTCTATTAATAAACCTGCTAACGAAACGAACCATAGAGTACTTAGTACCGGTGCTACGGAAAGATATGTTTTTAGATCTCGCATTTGAAATCCTCCTTCTTTCTTCTTTATTGTATTACAATATATATAGTAATATATATAACTATAGATGTACATGTAGTTAAGAAGTTCTTGTATTTGTATATGTAACCCCCCATTTTCAAAATTAGAATTGAAATATTGTCTACTAGAACGATCTTATAGATTCCATTTTCAAATGGAAACGCCTTTTTATGTAAATTTGAAATTGATAGGATTTGCCTAAAAAAAGTAATTTTTTTAATTATACTTATATATATGTTTGTTATCTGATATGAAACAAAAAAAAAAGAAGGATGTGGAAAACAAGATAGGAATTGTTTACAATGACACTGTAAACCAATCGAAAGGGATGTAGCGCAGCTTGGTAGCGCGTTTGTTTTGGGTACAAAATGTCACGGGTTCAAATCCTGTCATCCCTACCTAATTACTGCTCAGAAGAGCAGTAACGAGGAATCCATTTTAGATTTATCTTTTTTTAATAAAATTGGACATACATATAATTCTGAATTTTATGATATACTATGATATAGTATATACGTACAAAATCGATTCGAGTTAAAGAATGTCCTCTTTCTAGCCTTTTCGTTTTTTTATAAAAAACAAGAAAAGCGCTCTTAGTTCAGTTCGGTAGAACGTGGGTCTCCAAAACCCAATGTCGTAGGTTCAAATCCTACAGAGCGTGATGTCACTCTTGTTTATTAGATTGTGTCAAAATTCCACTGTTCGCAAATAATTGAGCAGCAATCTGAATTCGACCTCCCGCATATGAAAGCAAGAAGGAGGTCAGTCAAAAAAAAGAGATGTTAATTAATCAAAAGTCCAACTGATCACCACGTCTGTATTGTAAATAAGCAGTTACGAATAATCCAGCCAAAGTAATAGGAATTAGACCTAAGACGATTCCAAATAAAGAAACTTCAATCATTTCAATTTTATTTTGTTTTCATTTTTGAAAGGGAGAAAAGAGAGGTACTATCTATTCCTAGCTCTTAATCTGTATTGCCGACGAATCTCAATGACCAAAATTGGGTAATTAACACGGTAAGGAACTATCGAACATATGAAATACCATATAAATCTTTTTTGATCAAAAAAGATTCATTCAATTAATTTCAAATAAGTCGTATTTTGCTTAGACCAATAAATAGAACTGAGGTTATAGTTAAAGCTGCTAGTAGAAAACCGAAATAACTAGTTATAGTAGGCATGAAGGGACTCAATAAAATATGTTTTTTTATACATATGTTTCTAAAGTACTTCCCGAAGTTTCAATAAAAAAATTTTTTAAAGTAAAGATAGATACAAATACTAGTTCCAAGAATCAAAAAATTAAATTGAAAATTTGTGAGTTATCAAGCATTATCGGTGGTATGAACAAAAATAGAGAAAAAGAAAAAACGAAATTCATCGTCTTTGGCATCTGCACCATCTCAGGATTCAGAATTCACGTAACTGATTCATTGAAAAACTCTTTAAGAAATTAATAAGAAAAAATAATACATAAAAAAATAACTCTATTATATAACTTCAGTTAAAACATAGAACTTTTTTTGAATAAACATGTAAAAATTTTTAAAAAAGTTGTTTGATTCTTTTTTTTTTAAGTGACCTTAGAACCTAGAATATGCCCCCTTCTACATTTATTCAAATTGAAATAAATTCAATTTTGAATAAAGTAGATTAATATAGTAGAGCAGTTTTCTTCATTTAATCTATGAAATTAAACCAAAAAGCAGTATCCTACACGGAGAACGAGATCAGTCAAAAAAAGAGTTATTTATTTTAACTAGATTTTTAAAACTTGTAATTAGCAATTTCTATTATCGTTTCCTTTCTAGGTTTTAGGTTTTTTTCTTTCGATATTATATAGAAAATAGAGTGAAAAACCCATCATCTTTGTAGTTAGTTAAAGAAAGAAAAAACCTTTAAATTGAATACAACAAAACAATGCACGCATTCCAAAGATTTAGTATTATTATTTTTTTATTATTTGTTGTTCTTTTGAATTGATCCAAAACTATTCTTCCTTTTCTTGTTACTGGAAATTAATTCCTTAAAATAAAATGAAATAAAAAGCAAAAACGGGGGGGGGTCACATTATCATTACAAAAAAATATCTTCTACAATTATGCATATGCAACAAAAATGAAATTGATGGGTTTTGGATTCAATTGACTTGGGACAATATGAGAATTTCCTTAATGAATTATTAGAATTAGAAACCACCCTCTTGAATTTTCATTTTATCTAATCTTTAGTTTATTTTCTAGTCCAAAACAAATAAAGGATCAAAGCCCCTATAGATTACAGATACAGGAATTTGAAGAAGTGGAACATGGTTATACATCGACAAGCAAAAAAAAAAACGAAATAAATTATCTAACACTTCAGTTCTATACTAATTCAAATTGCGTTGCTGTGTCAGAAGAAGGATAGCTATACTGATTCGGTAGACTCTAAAAATACCCTTGGTACTTTATTGACGATCTCACAAAGATGTAATCTCAGTGAATTTGAATTTACTGATTCATCTTTTACAGAATCGATTCCCTACAAGAATATCTGGAGTTCAGTATGTCTGGAAGCACAGGAGAACGTTCTTTTGCTGATATTATTACCAGTATTCGATACTGGGTCATTCATAGCATTACTATACCTTCCCTATTCATTGCGGGCTGGTTATTCGTCAGCACCGGTTTAGCTTACGATGTGTTTGGGAGCCCTCGTCCAAACGAGTATTTTACAGAGAGCCGACAGGGCATTCCATTAATAACAGGCCGTTTTGATTCTTTGGAACAACTCGACGAATTTAGTAGATCTTTTTAGGAGGACCCAATGACTATAGATAGGACCTATCCAATTTTTACAGTGCGCTGGTTGGCTGTTCATGGACTAGCTGTACCTACCGTTTCTTTTTTGGGGTCAATATCAGCAATGCAGTTCATCCAACGATAAACCGAATTCAATTATTTATAGAGCTATGACACAATCAAATCCGAACGAACAAAATGTTGAATTAAATCGTACCAGTCTCTATTGGGGGTTATTACTCATTTTTGTACTTGCTGTTTTATTTTCAAATTATTTCTTCAATTAAAATTAAGTAAAATTAAGAAAAGAGCGTAGAATAATAAAATAAAAAACAAAGAGTAGTAATTTTCTTATCCCATTCGTTTTCTTATCCCATTCGGATGGATTATATATCATAATTATCTCTGACTGTTTATGTTTCTAGCATGACCACTCGATGAAATGTGGAGGGAAGCAGGATAAATGGCTGATACTACTGGAAGGATTCCTCTTTGGGTAATAGGTACTGTAGCTGGTATTCTTGTGATCGGTTTAATAGGTATTTTCTTTTATGGTTCATATTCAGGATTAGGTTCATCCCTGTAGAAATTGGATGAACTGAGTTATAGACGTGAAAACATAAGAACTCAACGGGGCCCAACTCTTCCTTCTTTGTCTGATTCGAGGGGGTCCCGTTGAACTGCTAATAATCAGAACAATTTTTATCGTGTTTTTGAAAAATGAACTTAATTAGATTAGTAGGTTAGGAGCATATAGTATTTATTATTAACCTTTCAAAGATCGAAAAAAAGGGGGGGGGGTCACTTAATTTTATTTTTCTGCTTTCCCGACTGACACAATATTTTTTATCATTAGATCTATCATTAAAATTTTGTCTATACTCTATACTAATAGAAGTTTTTTCTTATTTTTTTAGTATTTCATCAAACTTGAAATGAAAATAAATAAAACTACAAAAAGTAACTATTATTAATACTATTAATTAATAATTATATATACGATATATATTAATATAGATATATTAAAACCTTATATATATAGAAACAGTAATATATATGTAAACTAAGAATAGGATTTTTTAACGAATGCAATTAAGAATGACAAGATCGACACAAGAAAAGGATGTCTAAAATTCCTTTTCTTGTGTCGAAGACTCGCAAGACAAGTAATACTCCCTATAGTCCCTAAAATTTGTTATTTCGCCAATTTCTAGTTCCCTTTTTTCTACGCTTGCTTTCCTTATTTTAGTATCTAGTCAAATTTTTCCATTCTAAATTACATTAGAAAAAAACTCTTGATTATTGATACATTCTATCAATTTCAATTGGTCACTAACGACAGAGTTACATCACACCCCCTCCCATTTTTCAATACAAATTTGTATTGAAAAATAAAGAAAAGGGGGGTAAAGTGAATTCTTCTTAATATACATACTAGGATTAGGACTATCAGACAAGTAATTCCTGACACCTGGTCGAAATCGAAAGTCTAAAGAGAGGCAAAAAGGCTTTTGATAATTTTTTTTGTTCTTTCTTTTTTACGAATTTGATAAGGCGAAATAGACAGATCTAAAAATTCATTTCGGATAATTGAACCTTCTCAAACTGTTTCTTTTTAAGAACCAAAAAGATTTGTGCCAAAACAACAGATCCTAAGAAGAACAAAAGGCCTTGGACACGTAATGGATCTTGAAGTACTATTTCCGCATCCCCCTGACCAAACCCACCCACATTAGGATTGCTTGTTAATGGTTGATCGAGTTTAATGGATTCGCCCTCTGAAACAAGAAGTTCTAGGCCTCGAGGGATAATATCAATTACTTGGCGTTCATTCGATGCATCCACTATGGTTATTTCGTATCCCCCTTTTTCTTTTCGTAAAATTTTACTTATTATCCCTCCTGCCGTAGCATTATAAACTGTATTGTTACTTTTGCTACCATCAGGATAAATCTGACCCCTTCCCCTATTTCCACCTACGTATATAGGATATTTTAAGAAGTGAACATCTTTATTAGTAGCAGGGTCTGGGGCAAGAATAGGAAAGGTTATTTCACTATATTTTTGACCAGGAACAGGACCTATCACAAGAATATTTTTTTTATTGGGGCGATAATTCTGAAAAGACAGATTTCCTATCTTTTCTTTCATCTCGGGTGAAATACGATCGGGGGGGGCTAATTCAAACCCCTCCGGTAAAATAAGAACAGCTCCCACATTCAAAGCTCCTTTTTTACCATTAGCTAGAACTTGTTTTAGCTGCATATCATAAGGAATTTTAACAACTGCTTCAAATACAGTATCAGGAAGTACCGCTTGTGGAACCTCAATATCCACGGGCTTACTAGCTAAATGGCAATTGGCACATACAATACGCCCAGTTGCCTCTCGTGGATTTTCATAATTCTGCTGGGCAAAAATTGGATATGCACTTGAAATGGATGCCCAAGTTATTATATATATCATGAGTGAGACAGATATGGAGCGAGTAATCTCTTCCCTTATCCAAGAAAAGGTATTTCTAGTTTGCATGGTCCAATCGTTTATCCCGAAAATTTCTACAATAAAGTTAGGTAGGTCGATAATATACTTCCCTAGCCACAATTCTGCTATTTACATTTACTGAAAAAATAAATTTTTTGAAATATACAAGGAATCCCTCGTGGGTAAAAAAGAGTAAAGTAAATACGACTTTGATTTGGTTATGATGTATAAAGTAAGAAAGAGTAGAATTGGATCAGTGAATCGTTTTTTAGTCATTTATTGCATGATAAATCACTACAAGTGACGGAGATACACGATTTAAATAACGAAAGATCCAATATTTAAAAATTGTATCAAGAATGACTGGAAAGGTAGAAACTAGACCAGATAAAATTTGCTCATAATGAGCAAACCCAAATCTTTGTAAATATAACCAATCATTAGTTCCCAACCGTGAGGCGAATGGAATCCGATACATAAATCAGTTAATAAAAGAATCGAAAAAGCTTTAATTGTATCACTTAAATTATATAGGAATTCTTGAACCCAAGAATTGAGAATAAAAGCTTTTCCTTACCCCAAAAGGAATAACCACTTAGAATAACGAAAGATATTAGATTTGTCGAGAAGTGCAAGATTGTATGGATACGATACTCATGTGTATTTTGATGAATTGGATCGTTCTTTGTGGATTCCTAGACGAATTGTTGTGTAAATCGGTTTCTGGGTATTCCTTTATCATTTCATCCAGCTGGAATAGTTCCTCTAACATTGGATGAATTTTTCTAGAACCCTTTTTTCTGAATATCATTCAAGAAAGTTCGCATTGTCTAG
>NW_026016390.1:0-12158 GCF_020379485.1 Brassica napus
GATCTCTCTTGCCTGTATAAAAGTTTGAAAACTTGGATTACTAATGGGTGGAATAGACAATGCGAAACTTTCTTGAATGATATTCAAGAAAAAAGTGTTCTAGAAAAATTCATACAATTAGAGGAACTATTCCAGCTTGATGAAATGATAAAGGAATACCCAGAAACCGATTTACAACAATTTCGTCTAGGAATCCACAAAGAAACGATCCAATTCATCAAAATACACAATGAGTATCGTATCCATACAATCTTGCACTCTCGACAAATCTAATATCTTTCGTTATTCTAAGTGGTTATTCCTTTTGGGGTAAGGAAAAGCTTTTTATTCTCAATTCTTGGGTTCAAGAATTCCTATATAATTTAAGTGATACAATTAAAGCTTTTTCGATTCTTTTATTAACTGATTTATGTATCGGATTCCATTCGCCTCACGGTTGGGAACTAATGATTGGTTATATTTACAAAGATTTTGGGTTTGCTCATTATGAGCAAATTTTATCTGGTCTAGTTTCTACCTTTCCAGTCATTCTTGATACAATTTTTAAATATTGGATCTTTCGTTATTTAAATCGTGTATCTCCGTCACTTGTAGTGATTTATCATGCAATAAATGACTAAAAAACGATTCACTGATCCAATTCTACTCTTTCTTACTTTATACATCATAACCAAATCAAAGTCGTATTTACTTTACTCTTTTTACCCACGAGGGATTCCTTGTATATTTCAAAAAAATTTATTTTTTCAGTAAATGTAAATAGCAGAATTGTGGCTAGGGAAGTATATTATCGACCTACCTAACTTTATTGTAGAAATTTTCGGGATAAACGATTGGACCATGCAAACTAGAAATACCTTTTCTTGGATAAGGGAAGAGATTACTCGCTCCATATCTGTCTCACTCATGATATATATAATAACTTGGGCATCCATTTCAAGTGCATATCCAATTTTTGCCCAGCAGAATTATGAAAATCCACGAGAGGCAACTGGGCGTATTGTATGTGCCAATTGCCATTTAGCTAGTAAGCCCGTGGATATTGAGGTTCCACAAGCGGTACTTCCTGATACTGTATTTGAAGCAGTTGTTAAAATTCCTTATGATATGCAGCTAAAACAAGTTCTAGCTAATGGTAAAAAAGGAGCTTTGAATGTGGGAGCTGTTCTTATTTTACCGGAGGGGTTTGAATTAGCCCCCCCCGATCGTATTTCACCCGAGATGAAAGAAAAGATAGGAAATCTGTCTTTTCAGAATTATCGCCCCAATAAAAAAAATATTCTTGTGATAGGTCCTGTTCCTGGTCAAAAATATAGTGAAATAACCTTTCCTATTCTTGCCCCAGACCCTGCTACTAATAAAGATGTTCACTTCTTAAAATATCCTATATACGTAGGTGGAAATAGGGGAAGGGGTCAGATTTATCCTGATGGTAGCAAAAGTAACAATACAGTTTATAATGCTACGGCAGGAGGGATAATAAGTAAAATTTTACGAAAAGAAAAAGGGGGATACGAAATAACCATAGTGGATGCATCGAATGAACGCCAAGTAATTGATATTATCCCTCGAGGCCTAGAACTTCTTGTTTCAGAGGGCGAATCCATTAAACTCGATCAACCATTAACAAGCAATCCTAATGTGGGTGGGTTTGGTCAGGGGGATGCGGAAATAGTACTTCAAGATCCATTACGTGTCCAAGGCCTTTTGTTCTTCTTAGGATCTGTTGTTTTGGCACAAATCTTTTTGGTTCTTAAAAAGAAACAGTTTGAGAAGGTTCAATTATCCGAAATGAATTTTTAGATCTGTCTATTTCGCCTTATCAAATTCGTAAAAAAGAAAGAACAAAAAAAATTATCAAAAGCCTTTTTGCCTCTCTTTAGACTTTCGATTTCGACCAGGTGTCAGGAATTACTTGTCTGATAGTCCTAATCCTAGTATGTATATTAAGAAGAATTCACTTTACCCCCCTTTTCTTTATTTTTCAATACAAATTTGTATTGAAAAATGGGAGGGGGTGTGATGTAACTCTGTCGTTAGTGACCAATTGAAATTGATAGAATGTATCAATAATCAAGAGTTTTTTTCTAATGTAATTTAGAATGGAAAAATTTGACTAGATACTAAAATAAGGAAAGCAAGCGTAGAAAAAAGGGAACTAGAAATTGGCGAAATAACAAATTTTAGGGACTATAGGGAGTATTACTTGTCTTGCGAGTCTTCGACACAAGAAAAGGAATTTTAGACATCCTTTTCTTGTGTCGATCTTGTCATTCTTAATTGCATTCGTTAAAAAATCCTATTCTTAGTTTACATATATATTACTGTTTCTATATATATAAGGTTTTAATATATCTATATTAATATATATCGTATATATAATTATTAATTAATAGTATTAATAATAGTTACTTTTTGTAGTTTTATTTATTTTCATTTCAAGTTTGATGAAATACTAAAAAAATAAGAAAAAACTTCTATTAGTATAGAGTATAGACAAAATTTTAATGATAGATCTAATGATAAAAAATATTGTGTCAGTCGGGAAAGCAGAAAAATAAAATTAAGTGACCCCCCCCCCTTTTTTTCGATCTTTGAAAGGTTAATAATAAATACTATATGCTCCTAACCTACTAATCTAATTAAGTTCATTTTTCAAAAACACGATAAAAATTGTTCTGATTATTAGCAGTTCAACGGGACCCCCTCGAATCAGACAAAGAAGGAAGAGTTGGGCCCCGTTGAGTTCTTATGTTTTCACGTCTATAACTCAGTTCATCCAATTTCTACAGGGATGAACCTAATCCTGAATATGAACCATAAAAGAAAATACCTATTAAACCGATCACAAGAATACCAGCTACAGTACCTATTACCCAAAGAGGAATCCTTCCAGTAGTATCAGCCATTTATCCTGCTTCCCTCCACATTTCATCGAGTGGTCATGCTAGAAACATAAACAGTCAGAGATAATTATGATATATAATCCATCCGAATGGGATAAGAAAACGAATGGGATAAGAAAATTACTACTCTTTGTTTTTTATTTTATTATTCTACGCTCTTTTCTTAATTTTACTTAATTTTAATTGAAGAAATAATTTGAAAATAAAACAGCAAGTACAAAAATGAGTAATAACCCCCAATAGAGACTGGTACGATTTAATTCAACATTTTGTTCGTTCGGATTTGATTGTGTCATAGCTCTATAAATAATTGAATTCGGTTTATCGTTGGATGAACTGCATTGCTGATATTGACCCCAAAAAAGAAACGGTAGGTACAGCTAGTCCATGAACAGCCAACCAGCGCACTGTAAAAATTGGATAGGTCCTATCTATAGTCATTGGGTCCTCCTAAAAAGATCTACTAAATTCGTCGAGTTGTTCCAAAGAATCAAAACGGCCTGTTATTAATGGAATGCCCTGTCGGCTCTCTGTAAAATACTCGTTTGGACGAGGGCTCCCAAACACATCGTAAGCTAAACCGGTGCTGACGAATAACCAGCCCGCAATGAATAGGGAAGGTATAGTAATGCTATGAATGACCCAGTATCGAATACTGGTAATAATATCAGCAAAAGAACGTTCTCCTGTGCTTCCAGACATACTGAACTCCAGATATTCTTGTAGGGAATCGATTCTGTAAAAGATGAATCAGTAAATTCAAATTCACTGAGATTACATCTTTGTGAGATCGTCAATAAAGTACCAAGGGTATTTTTAGAGTCTACCGAATCAGTATAGCTATCCTTCTTCTGACACAGCAACGCAATTTGAATTAGTATAGAACTGAAGTGTTAGATAATTTATTTCGTTTTTTTTTTTGCTTGTCGATGTATAACCATGTTCCACTTCTTCAAATTCCTGTATCTGTAATCTATAGGGGCTTTGATCCTTTATTTGTTTTGGACTAGAAAATAAACTAAAGATTAGATAAAATGAAAATTCAAGAGGGTGGTTTCTAATTCTAATAATTCATTAAGGAAATTCTCATATTGTCCCAAGTCAATTGAATCCAAAACCCATCAATTTCATTTTTGTTGCATATGCATAATTGTAGAAGATATTTTTTTGTAATGATAATGTGACCCCCCCCCGTTTTTGCTTTTTATTTCATTTTATTTTAAGGAATTAATTTCCAGTAACAAGAAAAGGAAGAATAGTTTTGGATCAATTCAAAAGAACAACAAATAATAAAAAAATAATAATACTAAATCTTTGGAATGCGTGCATTGTTTTGTTGTATTCAATTTAAAGGTTTTTTCTTTCTTTAACTAACTACAAAGATGATGGGTTTTTCACTCTATTTTCTATATAATATCGAAAGAAAAAAACCTAAAACCTAGAAAGGAAACGATAATAGAAATTGCTAATTACAAGTTTTAAAAATCTAGTTAAAATAAATAACTCTTTTTTTGACTGATCTCGTTCTCCGTGTAGGATACTGCTTTTTGGTTTAATTTCATAGATTAAATGAAGAAAACTGCTCTACTATATTAATCTACTTTATTCAAAATTGAATTTATTTCAATTTGAATAAATGTAGAAGGGGGCATATTCTAGGTTCTAAGGTCACTTAAAAAAAAAGAATCAAACAACTTTTTTAAAAATTTTTACATGTTTATTCAAAAAAAGTTCTATGTTTTAACTGAAGTTATATAATAGAGTTATTTTTTTATGTATTATTTTTTCTTATTAATTTCTTAAAGAGTTTTTCAATGAATCAGTTACGTGAATTCTGAATCCTGAGATGGTGCAGATGCCAAAGACGATGAATTTCGTTTTTTTTTTTCTCTATTTTTGTTCATACCACCGATAATGCTTGATAACTCACAAATTTTCAATTTAATTTTTTGATTCTTGGAACTAGTATTTGTATCTATCTTTACTTTAAAAAATTTTTTTATTGAAACTTCGGGAAGTACTTTAGAAACATATGTATAAAAAAACATATTTTATTGAGTCCCTTCATGCCTACTATAACTAGTTATTTCGGTTTTCTACTAGCAGCTTTAACTATAACCTCAGTTCTATTTATTGGTCTAAGCAAAATACGACTTATTTGAAATTAATTGAATGAATCTTTTTTGATCAAAAAAGATTTATATGGTATTTCATATGTTCGATAGTTCCTTACCGTGTTAATTACCCAATTTTGGTCATTGAGATTCGTCGGCAATACAGATTAAGAGCTAGGAATAGATAGTACCTCTCTTTTCTCCCTTTCAAAAATGAAAACAAAATAAAATTGAAATGATTGAAGTTTCTTTATTTGGAATCGTCTTAGGTCTAATTCCTATTACTTTGGCTGGATTATTCGTAACTGCTTATTTACAATACAGACGTGGTGATCAGTTGGACTTTTGATTAATTAACATCTCTTTTTTTTGACTGACCTCCTTCTTGCTTTCATATGCGGGAGGTCGAATTCAGATTGCTGCTCAATTATTTGCGAACAGTGGAATTTTGACACAATCTAATAAACAAGAGTGACATCACGCTCTGTAGGATTTGAACCTACGACATTGGGTTTTGGAGACCCACGTTCTACCGAACTGAACTAAGAGCGCTTTTCTTGTTTTTTATAAAAAAACGAAAAGGCTAGAAAGAGGACATTCTTTAACTCGAATCGATTTTGTACGTATATACTATATCATAGTATATCATAAAATTCAGAATTATATGTATGTCCAATTTTATTAAAAAAAGATAAATCTAAAATGGATTCCTCGTTACTGCTCTTCTGAGCAGTAATTAGGTAGGGATGACAGGATTTGAACCCGTGACATTTTGTACCCAAAACAAACGCGCTACCAAGCTGCGCTACATCCCTTTCGATTGGTTTACAGTGTCATTGTAAACAATTCCTATCTTGTTTTCCACATCCTTCTTTTTTTTTGTTTCATATCAGATAACAAACATATATATAAGTATAATTAAAAAAATTACTTTTTTTAGGCAAATCCTATCAATTTCAAATTTACATAAAAAGGCGTTTCCATTTGAAAATGGAATCTATAAGATCGTTCTAGTAGACAATATTTCAATTCTAATTTTGAAAATGGGGGGTTACATATACAAATACAAGAACTTCTTAACTACATGTACATCTATAGTTATATATATTACTATATATATTGTAATACAATAAAGAAGAAAGAAGGAGGATTTCAAATGCGAGATCTAAAAACATATCTTTCCGTAGCACCGGTACTAAGTACTCTATGGTTCGTTTCGTTAGCAGGTTTATTAATAGAGATTAATCGTTTATTTCCAGATGCATTAACATTTCCCTTTTTTTAATTCTAGTTATTAACATCAGAAAGGATAAAAAAATTTAGAGATACGATCAACGATCGGGGAATAACCCCCCCTTTTTTTCTAATTCTAAAAAAAGAATTAGAAAAAAAAAAGGGGGGCCGAAAGGTCATAAAAACGAGGGTTCAGGATCCAATTAAAAAAAAAGTGTTGCTAGGGAAAGAGTATCCTACGAGATACTTAAAAAAAATACTGTACAAAGATTTGAAATATAGTTTTCAAAAAATCATTATATTACTTATTATTTTCTTTTTATTTAATTACTAATTAATATTCATTGCAACGAAATATTTAAGACATTTTTTTGAGTTAATTAACAGCTTCTATTTTTTTTGTTCTTGTTCTTTATGGACCCTAAAATTAAAATAGAAGATTGGGGGTGAATCATAAATCCAAAGGAGGTTTCATGGCCAAAGGTAAAGATGTTCGAGTAACAATTATTTTGGAATGTACCAGTTGTGTTCGAAATGATATTAAGAAAGAATCGGCTGGAATTTCCAGATATATTACTCAAAAGAATCGGCATAACACTCCTAGTCGATTGGAATTGAGAAAATTCTGTCCCTATTGTTATAAACATACAATTCATGGGGAAATTAAGAAATAGATAAAATTGAGTGCTTGTATGTCAAATTTTATTTTAAGAACAGGAATAATGAGAGTATCTACGTATTATTACATATATATAAATATAAACAAATAAAATAATAGAAAGAAATCAAATCCTATATTCTTAATTCTATATAGAAACTCTATCCTATATAGAAATAGCAATCGTTTTTATTTTGATCCGATCAAAAATAGGATTTTATAGGTAAGGAATAAAAAATTATGAATAAATCTAAGCGACCTTTTACTAAATCCAAGCGATCTTTTCGTCGGCGTTTGCCCCCGATCCAATCGGGGGATCGAATTGATTATAGAAACATGAGTTTAATTAGTCGATTTATTAGTGAACAAGGAAAAATATTATCTAGACGGGTGAATAGAGTAACTTTAAAACAACAACGATTAATTACTATTGCTATAAAACAAGCTCGTATTTTATCTTTGTTACCTTTTCTTAATAATCAGAAACAATTTGAAAGAAGTGAGTCGACCCCTAGAACTACTAGCCTTAGAACCAGAAAAAAATAGACTTATTCTTCAATTGAATAACTAATCTGAAGGAATTAAAAAAGAGGTTAATATTTTGTTCGACAAATCCAATCAAGAATCAAAATTTGATTGTTACGTCTGTTTCTGTCATAAAAAAAAAAAAAAAAGAAAAGAATCGTCGAAAAGAAAAAGAATAAGTCTTTTTTTAGCGACTATATACCCTCGTTTTGTTTTGACGACTTTTTTTATAATACTAATTTCTACTCTACCCTCCCCGAGCTTATTCTACTTAAGAACTCTATTTCAAATATTTTAGTGGATTTCTTCCAATCCCCTCATTTTTTGATCTCATTTGAAATCGTATAAAGACAACTCCTATTTAATAGAGCTATTTGTGCAAGTATTTTTCGATTAAGAAGTAATTGCTTCTTGTACAGATTGTGTATGAATCGGTTATAACTATAGAATACCTCCGTTTCGTGAATTACGGCATTTATTCGAGTGATCCATAAACGACGAAAATCTCTTTTTCTTTTACCCCTATCCCGACGAGCCGAAACTAAAGCTCTTATTCTCTGTTGAGTCATAGTTCGTGTAAGTCGTGAATGAGCCCCTTGAAAGCTTGATGCAAATAAACGAAGTTTTGTTCTACGCCTCCGAGCTATATATCCGCGTTTAATTCTAGTCATTGAATAAATCAAACTTTGATGAATAACTAATTCTTTTTTTAGTTTTAGTTATTCTTTTCCCCTTTACTAGTCATTAATAACCAAACGAATTATTCCAATGTATAAAAAAAAATTCCAATGGCTTTTGCTACTCTAACCTTCCCCACCACTATTTTTGGCTAGGTATTTTCCTTTGCTTTGAAAGGATAAATTGCCTTGGTACTTGATATAAAAAAAATAGAATAACTACAAAAAGTAGTAAATAGAAATGGATAAATAGTGGGTTCCTTCGTTTCTATGGTTACTTCTAAAACGGTGAGGTCCTCTCTATACACCGGAGCTCCTTCTTTTAATTAATCAATACTATTGGTAACTTGTACAATTCACATTCTTTGGCTCTACCCCATTAATATTCCAGTAATAGATCTTTCACAATGAGATCCACTTTATACAGTAACGGTATTTTATTTTAAAATTGATTTGGTCATTTACCCTGTTAGTCCGTTTTTTCTTTCAAGAGTGGAATCTTTTTAATAAAAAATGGGATTTCCCCCGCTTAATTGATAACCATTTGTTATCATTGGGGGTTTTCTAAAAAATGGAGTTGATTGGATTTGCACCAATGTAAACCATAAGTTTCAGACACAATAGAAGATATGAATGATCTATCTTTTTGAAATAATGAATCGAGTTCCTCCATTCTATTTTATTAACAGGTACTGATCCTTGATATTTCAAAAAGAATTTCCTTTTTGTGTTTCAGTCTATGATCTAAACGAGTCGCACATACACCCGAGTACATGTTCCTCGTCGCTGAGGGCATCCCCGAAGCGCTGGGGATTTTGTGACATTTCGGATTGGCTGTCTTGTATTTCTAATAAGTTGTTTAATGGTTGGCATACGGAATCATATAAATAATGGGCTGGTTTAGATGGGTTCTAACCGGCTAATTCTGAATTACTTCTCTTCAAGATTCTCTTCAATATAAAAAAAATATATTGAAGAGAATATGAAACTAAACCTTTAATCTAAAAAGATATAAAATTAGCAGTGGTAGATTTGCATGAAATCGCTCCTATTTTTATTGAACCGCTACAAGATCAACAATGCCATGAGCTTGGGCTTCTGTTGCTGACATAAAAACATCCCTTTCCATGTCTTCGGATACAACCCATATAGGTTTGCCCGTTCTTTGTACATAAACCCTTGTGATGGTTTCGCGAAGTTTTAGTAGTTCTTCCGCTTCCAAGATAACTTCTCCCGTTTGTGCCTCATAAAACGAACTAGCGGGTTGATGGATCATTACCCTGATGATATAATAGAAAAGCTTTTTCTATTTCGCAGAATGAGGCGAGATAACCAAAAAAACAGAGAAATTTGAATAACCGTACAGGCTTTTTTTGTGCGTTGCATACGGCTCTAGAATGGAATTTACGTTTTTGACCTTTCCTTTCGGCGAAAGAAAACAAAATATAGGTTCTATTATACGCGGATCCATAAATGATCCAATTACCATCCTTCTTTTTTGTTTTGTAGGAGTTAAAAAAATACTATGATGGTTCCGTTGCTTTATATATCATTTTTTTTGATCCGTCTATGATTCAGCAATCCCAAAGTGTCTTTTTTTTTGTTTTTGTAAATAAGCTTCCGGTGTGAAAACAAAGTTTGTGACGCTGGGATGTGCCCGAATAGGGAAGATATCATTTTAAATACCCCTTTCTTATCCCATACTACTCTTTCAATATATAATCTAATTTTTTTAATCTAAAAAATTTCATATCGAATTCGAAGTGCCATGCTATTATTACTTAACTAATTCATATTTCCGAGGGCGAAGGCATAGTATTTTTTCTCTAAAATAAAAAAACTCATTGGCGCCAAGCGTGAGGGAATGCTATACGTTTGGTAATTTCTCCTCCGACTAGGATAAAGGATGCTATTGAAGCGGCCAATCCCATGCATATTGTCTGTACATCGGGTCGCACAAATTGCATAGTATCATAAATAGCCATTCCAGATATTACCCATCCACCAGGAGAGTTTATAAACAAATAAAGATCTTTGGTATCCTTTTCTATACTGAGATATATCATAAGACTAATAAGTTGATTCGAGATTTCGGTATCAACCTCTTGGCCTAAAAAAAACAATCTTTCTCGATAAAGTCGGTTGATTAGGATAAAATTTTATTCCTTAGGAGCCGTACAGGCACCTTTTGATGCATACGGTTCAACAAAAATTGTTAAAAAATCAATGTGTCGATTCCAACCCCCCCTTTTTTTTCAGAGAAGGCTTTTCTTTCTAACTTAATAAGGGAAGGGCTTGCTTCCCTTTAAAAGTAAAAGAAAAAATAAATAAGTTTTGGCCCCTTTTATTTATTAGATATTATAATCCTAATAATAAAATAATAAAACGATTGATTAGGCCTGTCAGACTAACTTGATTCATTGATATTTTTTTTTCATCGAGATTCAGTTGAAATGGGGATGGTTTTTTCTTGTTCCTGAATGGGCTTCTTCCTTTTTTTATTCCGTTTTTTTAGGTTTATGCTCTACTCCGAGTAAAAGGAAAAATTTGCCCGATTTTGATTTGCACATATAGGACAAATGAACCAAATACCGCGTCTTTTTTTTTTTACTACTCCTTCTTTTTTTTTCAATTCATTTCTTTCACATGTCTTCTGTCAAATAGTCAATAAATTTTTAATTATATTATTTTATTTGATCAACAGTTTTAGATCACCCTGTTTCAATTTTTTGTATTTTTTTTATTTTTTAATAGAATTTTTATCATAATTTTGATATCATATTCATATCATATTAAGTAGTAATTATAAAAATATTATATATTAATTATCAATTGGATTTTTGCTAAACGGAGCCTGGATACTTAATTTTATTAGTCCGATCACGTAAACCATAAAAAATTTTTGATAATCTAATATCAATCTAAATACTCCCTGCATTTAATTCTAATTTATTTTTGCGCTTCGCGTTACAAATTTTTGATAATTCAATCAATCTTTTTGAGCGAAACAGAGGATATCTCGATCGAGGGAGAAAATGGGGAAATCCCATATAGCCCAATATATCTGACAAGTCGCACTATATGTCAACCCAAGATGTATCTCCTTCTCCAGGACTTCGAAAAGGTACTTTTGGAACGCCAATAGGCATGAAATGAAAAAAAAAGAGAATGAAGTTCTCTATTTCACTTTGATGTGGAAACGTAAGACTGGGGTTTCATTTTTTTTATCATATTATCCTTTTTCCTACTTTATTAATATTAATCATATTTAAATTAATCATATTTAATACAGAAGTTGAATAAGCTAAAATAAATATAAAATAAAAGTAAAGTAAGAGAGAATGAATAAAAATTAAAGGAAACTTTTTACGAACGGGCTTCTGAACAACAATAGCTATCTTGGTTCATATAACATAGGATTCACCCCCATTGCGTATTGGTACTTATCGGATATAGAATAGATCCGCTTCCCTTTTTCCTATGAATCGAATTGTTCCATTATTACTAACAGAATAGAACAAATATTAATCCTTTCTCCGAAATAATTACCTAAAAAGGGGGGGTCCGTAAACCTAGTTTTTTCCAATGCAATAATAAAGTTACATAGTGTCTATTTTTCATTGATAAAGGGGTATTTCCATGGGTTGCCTTGGTATCGTGTTCATACTGTTGTATTGAATGATCCCGGTCGTTTGCTTCGGTCATATAATGCATACTGCTCTGGTTGCTGGTTGGGCCGGTTCCATGGCTCTATATGAATTAGCTGTTTTTGATCCCTCCGACCCTGTTCTTGATCCAATGTGGAGACAAGGTATGTTCGTTATACCTTTCATGACTCGTTTAGGAATAACCACTTATGGGGCGGTTGGGTTGGAATATATACAGGAAGGGGACTAAACGCAATCCGGGTCTTTGGAGTTACGAAGGGGTAGCCGCAGCAATCTTTGTTCTGGCTTGTGCTTCTTGGCAGTATTTGGCATTGGGTATTGGGATCTAGAATTTTGTGATGAAACGTAAAGGAAACCTCTTTGGCTATTGCCCAAGA
>NW_026016391.1:0-33621 GCF_020379485.1 Brassica napus
TTTTGATCTCTCTCTCTAGGCTCTCTCATGTCTCTTAATCTCTAATCTCTTAATTCTCAGATTAACTTAATCACTCTTTAAATCACAAAATCTAATAATCCTGGCTTGAATGGAACGACGAAGAAGCTGTGCTATTCCCAAACTGGGAAACTGGAAGCACCTGATTTGAAAGTGGGATAACTTCTTCATCCCAACTCCTATGAGATTTATTCAACTTCTTGGTGATTCTCCACCACTTTATGTATCCAAATAAAGCTTCCTACAAAGTGATTCATCTTGATTTGATTGGAACGACGAAGAAGCTGTGCTATTCCCCAACTGGGAAACTGGAATCACATGATTTGAAAGTGGGATAACTTCTTCATCCCAACTCCTATGAGATTTATTCAACAACTTCCTGGGATTCTCCACCACTTATGTATCCAAATCAACTTATCACAGAGTGATTCATCTGGTTTGATTGGAACGACGAAGAAGCATTTCTAAGGGATCTATTCTACACCGGAGGAAAACTGGAATCACCTGATTTGAAAGTGGGATATCTTCTCTTGCCAACTCCTATGAGATTATTCAACTTCCGGTGATTCTCTCCCACTTTATGTATCCAAATAAAGCTTCCTAAAAAGTGATTCATCTTGGTTTGATTGGAACGACGAAGAAGCTGTGCTATTCCCCAACTGGGAAACTGGAAATCACCTGATTTGAAAGTGGGATAACTTCTTCATCCCACTCCTATGAGATTTATTCAAATTCCTGGTGATTCTCCACCACTTTATGTATCCAAATAAAGCTTCTCACTAAGTGATTCATCCTGGTTTTGATTGGAACGACGAAGAAGCTGGTGCTATTCCCAAACTGGAAAACTGGACACCTGATTTGAAAGTGGGATAACCTTTCTAGCCAACTCCTATGACTTTACTCAACTTCCTCCTGGTGATTCCACCACATTATGTATCCAAATAAAGCTTCTCAGAAAGAGATTCATCCGGTTGATTGGAACGATGAAGAAGCTGTCCAATTCCCAAACTGGGAAACAGGAACACCTCCTGATTTGAAAGTGGGATAACTTCTTCATCCCAACTCCTATGAGATTTATTCAACTTCCTGGTGATTCTCCACTACATTATGTATCCAAATAAAGCTTCTCAGAAAGTGATTCATCCCGGTTTGATTGGAACGACGAAGAAGCTGTCCAATTCCCAAACTGGGAAACAGGAAGCACCTGATTTGAAAGTGGGATAACTTTTTCATCCCAACTCCTATGAGATTTATTAGACTTCCTGGTGATTCTCCACCACTTTATGTATCCAAATCAAGCTTCTCACAAAGTGATTCATCCTGGTTTGATTGGAACGACGAAGAAGTTGTGTTATTCCCAAACTGAGAAACTGGAATCACCTGATTTGAAAGTGGGATAACTTCTTCATCCCAACTCCTATGAAATTTATTCAACTTCCTGGTGATTCTCCACCACTTTATGTATCCAAATCAAGCTTCTCAGAAAGTAATTCATCCCGGTTTGAATGGAACGACGAAGAAGCTGTGCTATTCCCAAACTGGGAAACTGGAAGCACCTGATTTGAAAGTGGGATAACTTCTTCATCCCAACTCCTATGAGATTTATTCAACTTCCTGGTGATTCTCCACCACTTTATGTATCCAAATAAAGCTTCTCACAAAGTGATTCATCTTGGTTTGATTGGAACGACAAAGAACCTGTGCTATTCCCCAACTGGGAAGCTGGAATCACCTGATTTGAAAGTGAGATAACTTCTTCTCGCCAACTCCTATAAGATTTATTCAACTTCCTGGTGATTCTCACCACTTTATGTATCCAAATAAAGCTTCTCACAAAGTGATTCATCCTGGTTTGATTGGAACGACGAAGAAGCTGTGCTATTCCCAAACTGGGAAACTGGAAGCACCTGATTTGAAAGTGGGATAACTTCTTCATCCCAACTCCTATGAGATTTATTCAACTTCCTGGTGATTCTCCACCACTTTATGTATCAAAATAAAGCTTCCTACAAAGTGATTCATCTTGGTTTGATTGGAACGACGAAGAAGCTGTGCTATTCCCCAACTGGGAAACTGGAATCACCTGATTTGAAAGTGGGATAACTTCTTCATTCCGACTCCTATGAGATTTATTCAACTTCCTGGTGATTCTCACCACTTTATGTATCCAAATAAAGCTTCTCACAAAGTGATTCATCCTGGTTTGATTGGAACGACGAAGAAGCTGTCCAATTCCCAAACTGGGAAAGAGGAAGCACCTGATTTGAAAGTGGGATAACTTCTTCATTCCGACTCCTATGAGATTTATTCAACTTCCTGGTGATTCTCCACCACTTTATGTATCCAAATCAAGCTTCTCACAAAGTGATTCATCCTGGTTTGATTGGAACGACGAAGAAGTTGGCTATTCCCAAACTGGGAAACTGGAAGCACCTGATTTGAAAGTGAGATAACTTCTTCATCCCAACTCCATGAGATTTATTCAACTTCCTGGTGATTCTCCACCACTTTATGTATCCAAATAAAGCTTCCTACAAAGTGATTCATCCTGGTTTGATTGGAACGACGAAGAAGCTGTGCTATTCTCAAACTGGGAAACTGGAATCACCTGATTTGAAAGTGGGATAACTTCTTCATCCCAACTCCTATGAGATTTATTCAACTTCCTGGTGATTCTCCACCACTTTATGTATCCAAATCAAGCTTCTCACAAAGTGATTCATCCTGGTTTGATTGGAACGACGAAGAAGCTGTCCAATTCCCAAACTGGGAAAGAGGAAGCACCTGATTTGAAAGTGGGATAACTTCTTCATTCCGACTCCTATGAGATTTATTCAACTTCCTGGTGATTCTCACCACTTTATGTATCCAAATAAGCTTCTCACAAAGTGATTCATCCTGGTTTGATTGGAACGACGAAGAAGCTGTGCTATTCCCAAACTGGGAAACTGGAATTACCTGATTTGAAAGTGGGATAACTTCTTCATCCCAACTCCTATGAGATTTATTCAACTTCCTGGTGCTTCTCCACCACTTATGTATCCAAATCAAGCTTCTCACAAAGTGATTCATCCTGGTTTGATTGGAACGACGAAGAAGCTGTGCTATTTCTAAACTGGAAAACTGGAATCACCTGATTTGAAAGTGGGATAACTTCTTCTTGCCAACTCCTATGAGATTTATTCAACTTCCTGGTGATTCTCCACCACTTTATGTATCCAAATCAAGCTTCTCACAAAGAGATTCATTCTGGTTTGATTGGAACGACGAAGAAGCTGTGCTATTCCCAAACTGGGAAACTGGAATCACCTGATTTGAAAGTGGGATAACTTCTTATAGCCAACTCCTATGAGATTTATTCAACTTCCTGGTGATTCTCCACTACATTATGTATCCAAATAAAGCTTCTCAGAAAGTGATTCATCCCGGTTTGAATGGAACGACGAAGAAGCTGTCCAATTCCCAAACTGGGAAACAGGAAGCACCTGATTTGAAAGTGGGATAACTTCTTCATCCCAACTCCTATGAGATTTATTCAACTTCCTGGTGATTCTCCACTACATTATGTATCCAAATAAAGCTTCTCAGAAAGTGATTCATCCCGGTTTGATTGGAACGACGAAGAAGCTGTCCAATTCCCAAACTGGGAAACTGGAAGCACCTGATTTGAAAGTGGGATAACTTTTTCATCCCAACTCCTATGAGATTTATTAGACTTCCTGGTGATTCTCCACCACTTTATGTATCCAAATCAATCTTCTCACAAAGTGATTCATCCTGGTTTGATTGGAACGACGAAGAAGTTGTGCTATTCCCAAACTGGGAAACTGGAATCACCTGATTTGAAAGTGGGATAACTTCTTCATCCCAACTCCTATGAAATTTATTCAACTTCCTGGTGATTCTCCACCACTTTATGTATCCAAATCAAGCTTCTCAGAAAGTAATTCATCCCGGTTTGAATGGAACGACGAAGAAGCTGTGCTATTCCCAAACTGGGAAACTGGAAGCACCTGATTTGAAA
Source organism: Brassica napus (assembly GCF_020379485.1). Lineage (NCBI taxonomy): Eukaryota > Viridiplantae > Streptophyta > Magnoliopsida > Brassicales > Brassicaceae > Brassica > Brassica napus. Next base: position 4,043 of record NW_026016391.1, read on the forward strand.
GTGGGATAACTTCTTCATCCCAACTCCTATGAGATTTATTCAACTTCTTGGTGATTCTCCACCACTTTATGTATCCAAATAAAGCTTCCTACAAAGTGATTCATCTTGATTTGATTGGAACGACGAAGAAGCTGTGCTATTCCCCAACTGGGAAACTGGAATCACATGATTTGAAAGTGGGATAACTTCTTCATCCCAACTCCTATGAGATTTATTCAACTTCCTGGGGATTCTCCACCACTTTATGTATCCAAATCAAGCTTATCACAGAGTGATTCATCCTGGTTTGATTGGAACGACGAAGAAGCTGTGCTATTTCTAAACTGGAAAACTGGAATCACCTGATTTGAAAGTGGGATAACTTCTTCTTGCCAACTCCTATGAGATTTATTCAACTTCCTGGTGATTCTCCACCACTTTATGTATCCAAATAAAGCTTCCTACAAAGTGATTCATCTTGGTTTGATTGGAACGACGAAGAAGCTGTGCTATTCCCCAACTGGGAAACTGGAATCACCTGATTTGAAAGTGGGATAACTTCTTCATCCCAACTCCTATGAGATTTATTCAATTCCTGGTGATTCTCCACCACTTTATGTATCCAAATAAAGCTTCTCACAAAGTGATTCATCCTGGTTTGATTGGAACGACGAAGAAGCTGTGCTATTCCCAAACTGGGAAACTGGAATCACCTGATTTGAAAGTGGGATAACTTCTTCATCCCAACTCCTATGAGATTTATTCAACTTCCTGGTGATTCTCCACCACTTTATGTATCCAAATAAAGCTTCTCACAAAGTGATTCATCTTGGTTTGATTGGAACGACAAAGTATGAGATTTAAGAGTACTCAGGTTGTATGTGTGTATGAAACCCAAATGGGTAAAGAGAGAGAGCTTGGAAGCGATTTGAGAGAAAGGAAGTTTGATGAGTGTTTGTGTGTCTAAGTGTTTAAGAGATTAGTAACAAGACTGAGAACGTGTATAGAGATTCAGGATGAGAGACTAGAGAGACTAAGAAAGTGTTTCAGATTAGAGAAGGAGAAGGGAAACCCCCTTACTCACTTAAGGGTTACAAAAACGTCCACACATAGCCTTTATATAGGCTTTACAAGTTTGCAATCATAAACCCTTAATCTAATGGCTAAAAATGACTTGAGAATGAATGGCTAGGATGTAGTCTTGGATCTGGTCTTCACAATCTTGGTGATGGTCTCTGATTGGCTAAAGGAATCTGGTAAGAGAAGCTTGGATGGTTCAGATTGCCCATGTTTGAAATGGATGGATAAGATGGAGTCTTGTGTGTTCCATGGTCAAAAGGTGCTTTACCTTTTGACTAGCTACTTTCCAGCTAGCAACAGGTCACGCCCAGCTCCTCTCTTATCCATTCCCAACAGTCACAAGCTCAGATAACTCCTCCTTGCTCCCTAAGTTTGCACATCTCCATTTCGGGTCAATCCGGGTAAAGTGGTACGGCCTGCTCATCCGTACGGTTGATGGTACGGACCTGATGTCCGTACCTCGCCCTATATTTGCACAACTTCACCAAGCTTCTTCAATAGATGAACCAGATCATGTTTTGGGTCGCCCTAACTTTGCACGGTCGGTTCATACCGTCTGAACCTCGGGACGCCCTATCTTTGCACCATCACCCAACTATCTCCAAATGGTGTCTAAGTCCCTCCTGGACTTAAACACTATCTTTGTACAGCCTTCATGACTCTTCTAGACTTCTCTAAACCCTCATGAAGCCTTGATAGACAATCTCTTAAGATCTTGTCCCTATCTTTGCACCAGACCCAAACTCCTCCATACTTCTCCTTTGGCTCCATTTCACTCTTCAAGTCAACACTCCCCCTCAAGCTTGACTTTAGGAGATCCTAAGCCAAGCTTGGAACTCTGAAGAGTCTCCCTCATTAAAAACCTTACAAGGAAAACCCATTGGGACAAAACCTTGCAAGGGAAAAAGAGTAGAGCTCTCCAAAGCCTAGGGATTGGCCAGTGAGCTCTTGTGCCTTAGAACCAATGTGGTTGGACACAAGAAGCTCTGGATCACGGCCTAATAGGTGCAGCAACTCTTCACAGCTTTGCCTACACTTCACACTTCAGCTTCACCTCTTCATGGAACCGGTTTGAAGTCTCCCCCTCTCAACTGACTTCACAGCCATCTTAGAGAAGCTAGGACACGACCAGATCATCTTCAAAACACCAGTGAGGCTGATCAATCACTTCACACACGGCTTGCCTTCTTCATCGACCAGGTTTGGAATCTCCCCCTCTCAACAGACTTCACAGCCTCTTTAGAGAAGCTAAGAGATGACCCGGAACTGTTTAATGAGGCATCAAGCAATGGTACCTGATACATTATCCCAAAGGTGCATCAGTACCTATCAAAACAAGAAAATGAATATCCTGCATCACACTTGATGCACACAATCTCACAATTCAATCATAATCATTTTACGTATCTTTTCAAGCACAAGCAATAAATAAGATGAATAAAAAGGTTTTAAAAGTCTAAGGGAACTTCCCTTGTGTTTTTGTGAGTTTCCTAACTCGGCCAATGCACCATCTTCATGGCATCACCAACTTCTTGGAAAGGCAGAATGGATTCATCAGCTTCTCCTTAATCACCTCTCATTGAAGCCGCATTGATGGAGAGCGTTCTTCTTCACTCGCCAAGACTGCTCTGAACAGCCTCTTGCCTAGACACGCCACTGACTTGGTCCGGTTGATGATCCTTGTAGAAGCCTTTGCAAAGACTTGTTACTGACCATGGATCATATGCATTAAGACTCCCCCTCAAGCTTAGAACCAAGACTAGAAGGAGCTAAGCTTGTGATGATCCTATGCATCTCCATGGTCTAATAACTATCATCTTTTATGATAGCTTTCTTCTTGTGAGTTTTCTCTCTTCCTTAACCAGGAATTAGGGTGTTTGAATCACCATAGAGAGTCTCACAAGACACACCTCTCATTGCATAATGACCCATGCTACACTTCCTGTAGACTAAGGACTAGATATGTCCAATGGTATTATGCAATGGCCATCTCTCATTGCATACTCAATCACACTACACTTCCTGTAGATTATGGACTAACATGTCCTAGTGATGATATGCAATGGCACAAGATCTTTGTCTTTACATTCTTGGTTGTTGGCGAGTTTCATGTATCACATTCCTTGTGTACCTAACACCACCACAACTCAATGCAAGATCAGATCATCCCATTGGGATCAAACCAAGATCATCCATCCTGTTTGATCACCAATGCCACAATAATATATGATACTTGAAACAAGCTAGACAATCAAGACAATCAAGCAAAGACAATCAATTCAGTTTTTTTTTTTAAATGCAACAATAGATGAATGCATTAGGTTACACTAACTATATGAATGAAACAGATTCAATCCAAATGGAACACAAGTCTAGATGATACTTATGCAATTAAGGCGACAAGAGTGACTCAATTCATGCTTATGCTCACTAGTTTTATCAAAGCCAATGATTCAAGTAGCTTAGACATACTTCTAAATGCTTATAAGACATCACTGATGGATTTAACTATGGCATAGCAACAATCAGAACTGGACTGAGTCAAGACAAGCAGATTTCAATTTCTAACAATGACAATGCAAGTTCTATACAGTTCTCTAAATGCAAAGCTTATATCAGTACATTTGCAATTTAGGCTCATTTTTAAATGCATTACTACATGAATGCACAATCTTAAAGCATTAGCTATATGAATGCAACAGGTTCAATCCATGAGTAATATTAAAGCTCTGCACAACAGTTTCAATCAGAACCAATGATGCAAGCAACTTAGACAATTTCTAATTGATGCAAGACTTTCATTGATGGATTAAACATAGGCAATAGCATCAGATAACACTAGGATTGAACTTAGACAGTATGAGATATGCTTATGTATGCAAAATAACTTATCAATCATGATGCAAGCAGCAGAGACATTCTACTCAATTCTACAACACATTCATGATGATTCAAGCTATGACAACACTCAAGACATTACTTACTATCAATAAGACAATGCAGCAGCAAAACAATCTCAGTGCAATTAGCCTAGACATTCTACTTAGAAGCTATAAACTCTTAATGGAATTAGGGAAAGCACATAGTATAATCAGGAGATAAACCTATCAAGACATATTAAGATAGATGAGACTAGGTTTACTCCCTTGTTTAAGGTGATGAGGAGTGGTCGTTGCCACTTGAATCCTCACTTCTTCTTCTTCTCTTATTGCAATCACCCTTCTGAATTTGCCACCATGATGGAATGCTTGTGGATGCTTCAGCTACTTCTTCAATCACCTCACAATAGAAGCCGCCTTGATAGAGTAGCCTTCTTCTTCACACAGCCAAGAGTGCTCTGTCTTAGTTTGAGCACCCTCTTGAATAGGCACGCCACTGCCTAGACCCGGTTAGCTTCTTCTTCAGGTACTTGCAATGTTAAGGAGAAGAACACCAGTGAGTTTTACAACCATCTGTGCTTCTCCCTTTTTGTAACACTTCTCCATTGTACACACAATGGGCATCATTCTTTCTCTTTCAACTCGGATTTGATGATGAACTAGGAACACCTTTTGTGAACCTGAAACATCACTCAAACTCTAGCAAAGATAAGTCACAATTGCATTGGGATCAATCCTTGACTTCATCAAGTTTGATCACCAATGTCTCAAGCTTTATAACATTAGATAGAATCAAGACAATGTCAAGTTCTTATCTATGCAAGCAACCATTCTCTAAATACTAAGCAAGACCTTATCAGATTCAAGTCAAAGTATTTAGGCAATTTTATGCAACTTAGATTTTAATCTAAATGCAACAATACAAGGCAGTATGCATTAATCTTAATCAGTTTCTAACTCATGAAAGCAAGCATGATTAGATAATATAATCTATCATCTTAACAAGACAAGTTAATTTAGAACTGACATTAAGCATTTAACCATTTTCAATAGTATTGATGTCAAATCTTGATTAATAAATTATCAAGTTTGATTCCCAATATCACAAGCAATGCAACAGATAGACACAAGGCATTATCAAGTTCTATTCTTTGCAAGCTAAATCTCTAAGTACAAGTAAGATCCTAACAGATTCAAGACAAGTTACTTAGGCACTCTTAAGAGCTTCTTTACTCAGTACTTAGACATGAATCTAATACTTCAATGTAAGACAGCCACAAGACTATATGCAACAGCTTTAAATTCGGTTTCACTCCATGTATGCAAGCAGATTTAATTAATCACAACAAGCATCACTATGAACCGGAGCTAAGCATACTAAACAATTTCAATACCCAAACAAGACTCTTAAAGTATCCTGGGACAGATTCTAAAGCAACTTCATTTTAGCAATCTTTTAAACAATCCTCAGGTTTCCAATCACATCACAACATCACAACCTGTTCATACACTCAAGCTTTATACAAGAGAAAGAGATTTCCTTACAGCCAAGGAACTAGTGTTAGTTCCTTGAAACTCCTTAGTACATGGGAAGATCCGAGCTGTTGGTGTCAACTCCTACATCTCCTTCTTTCATGGACCTTTCTCTTGAACCCACCATGCCTAAGACACCTCCTCTCTTCATTTTTGAGTCGCCATACCAGGTACAAGTTGAAAGCTTTCACCTTTCTTCTTGGACAGTGAATGGGAATGGCTTGGACATGCTTCCAATGGCCTTCTTTCTTCAGGACGACCATGAGAGAGTGGAGAACGACCAAGAACAGCTTCTGGACGCCATTGATGAGCACACCTTCTTCTTGAAGAGGTTGAACAGCCAAATGACCATGAAGCTTCTTCTTGGTTTGGAAATGGCATGGGAGTGAGCTTTGAGCTTAGCGGAAGCTGGAACCAAGTTCTAATGAACCTGGCTCTGATACCATATGAGATTTAAGAGTACTCAGGTTGTATGTGTGTATGAAACCCAAATGGGTAAAGAGAGAGAGCTTGGAAGCGATTTGAGAGAAAGGAAGTTTGATGAGTGTTTGTGTGTCTAAGTGTTTAAGAGATTAGTAACAAGACTGAGAACGTGTATAGAGATTCAGGATGAGAGACTAGAGAGACTAAGAAAGTGTTTCAGATTAGAGAAGGAGAAGGGAAACCCCCTTACTCACTTAAGGGTTACAAAAACGTCCACACATAGCCTTTATATAGGCTTTACAAGTTTGCAATCATAAACCCTTAATCTAATGGCTAAAAATGACTTGAGAATGAATGGCTAGGATGTAGTCTTGGATCTGGTCTTCACAATCTTGGTGATGGTCTCTGATTGGCTAAAGGAATCTGGTAAGAGAAGCTTGGATGGTTCAGATTGCCCATGTTTGAAATGGATGGATAAGATGGAGTCTTGTGTGTTCCATGGTCAAAAGGTGCTTTACCTTTTGACTAGCTACTTTCCAGCTAGCAACAGGTCACGCCCAGCTCCTCTCTTATCCATTCCCAACAGTCACAAGCTCAGATAACTCCTCCTTGCTCCCTAAGTTTGCACATCTCCATTTCGGGTCAATCCGGGTAAAGTGGTACGGCCTGCTCATCCGTACGGTTGATGGTACGGACCTGATGTCCGTACCTCGCCCTATATTTGCACAACTTCACCAAGCTTCTTCAATAGATGAACCAGATCATGTTTTGGGTCGCCCTAACTTTGCACGGTCGGTTCATACCGTCTGAACCTCGGGACGCCCTATCTTTGCACCATCACCCAACTATCTCCAAATGGTGTCTAAGTCCCTCCTGGACTTAAACACTATCTTTGTACAGCCTTCATGACTCTTCTAGACTTCTCTAAACCCTCATGAAGCCTTGATAGACAATCTCTTAAGATCTTGTCCCTATCTTTGCACCAGACCCAAACTCCTCCATACTTCTCCTTTGGCTCCATTTCACTCTTCAAGTCAACACAAAGAACCTGTGCTATTCCCCAACTGGGAAGCTGGAATCACCTGATTTGAAAGTGAGATAACTTCTTCTCGCCAACTCCTATAAGATTTATTCAACTTCCTGGTGATTCTCACCACTTTATGTATCCAAATAAAGCTTCTCACAAAGTGATTCATCCTGGTTTGATTGGAACGACGAAGAAGCTGTGCTATTCCCAAACTGGGAAACTGGAATCACCTGATTTGAAAGTGGGATAACCTTTTCTAGCCAACTCCTATGAAAATTATTCAACTTCCTGGTGATTCTCCACCACTTTATGTATCCAAATCAAGCTTCTCACAAAGTGATTCATCCTGGTTTGATTGGAACGACGAAGAAGCTGTGCTATTCCCAAACTGGGAAACTGGAATCACCTGATTTGAAAGTGGGATAACTTCTTCTAGCCAACTCCTATGAGATTTATTCAACTTCCTGGTGATTCTCCACCACTTTATGTATCCAAATCAAGCTTCTTACAAACATATTCATCCTGGTTTGATTGGAACGACGAAGAAGCTGTCCAATTCCCAAACTGGAAAACATGAAGCACCTGATTTGAAAGTGGGATAACTTCTTCATCCCAAGTCCTATGAGATTTATTCAACTTCCTGGTGATTCTCCACCACTTTATGTATCCAAATGAAGCTTCTCACAAAGTGATTCATCCTGGTTTGATTGGAACGACGAAGAAGATGTGCTATTCTCAAACTGGGAAACTGGAATCACCTGATTTGAAAGTGGGATAACTTCTTCATCCCAACTCCTATGAGATTTATTCAACTTCCTGGTGATTCTCCACCACTTTATGTATCCAAATCAAGCTTCTCACAAAGTGATTCATCCTGGTTTGATTGGAACGACGAAGAAGCTGTGCTATTCCCAAACTGGAAAACTGGAATCACCTGATTTGAAAGTGGGATAACTTCTTCTTGCCAACTCCTATGAGATTTATTCAACTTCCTGGTGATTCTCCACCACTTTATGTATCCAAATCAAGCTTCTCACAAAGAGATTCATCTGGTTTGATTGGAACGACGAAGAAGCTGTGCTATTCCCAAACTGGGAAACTGGAATCACCTGATTTGAAAGTGGGATAACTTCTTCATCCCAACTCCTATGAGATTTATTCAACTTCCTGGTGATTCTCCACCACTTTATGTATCCAAATCAAGCTTCTCACAAAGTGATTCATCCTGGTTTGATTGGAACGACGAAGAAGCTGTGCTATTCCCAAACTGGGAAACTGGAATCACCTGATTTGAAAGTGGGATAACTTTTCATCCCAACTCCTATGAGATTTATTCAACTTCCTGGTGATTCTCCACCACTTTATGTATCCAAATCAAGCTTCTCACAAAGAGATTCATCCTGGTTTGATTGGAACGACGAAGAAGCTGTCCTATTCCCAAACTGGGAAACTGGAATCACCTGATTTGAAAGTGGGATAACTTCTTCATCCCAACTCCTATGAGATTTATTCAACTTCCTGGTGATTCTCCACCACTTTATGTATCCAAATCAAGCTTCTCACAAAGTGATTCATCCTGGTTTGATTGGAACGACGAAGAAGCTGTCCTATTCCAAACTGGGAAACTGGAATCACCTGATTTGAAAGTGGGATAACTTCTTCATCCCAACTCCTATGAGATTTATTAACTTCCTGGTGATTCTCCACCACTTTATGTATCCAAATCAAGCTTCTCACAAAGTGATTCATCCTGGTTTGATTGGAACGACGAAGAAGCTGTGTTATTCCCAAACTGGGAAACTGGAATCACCTGATTTGAAAGTGGGATAACTTCTTCATCCCAACTCCTATGAGATTTATTCAACTTCCTGGTGATTCTCCACCACTTTATGTATCCAAATCAAGCTTCTCACAAAGTGATTCATCCTGGTTTGATTGGAACGACGAAGAAGCTGTGCTATTCCCAAACTGGGAAACTGGAATCACCTGATTTGAAAGTGGGATAACTTCTTCATCCCAACTCCTATGAGATTTATTCAACTTCCTGGTGATTCTCCACCACTTTATGTATCCAAATCAAGCTTCTACAAAGTGATTCATCCTGGTTTGATTGGAACGACGAAGAAGCTGTGCTATTCCCAAACTGGGAAACTGGAATCACCTGATTTGAAAGTGGGATAACTTCTTCATCCCAACTCCTATGAGATTTATTCAACTTCCTGGTGATTCTCCACCACTTTATGTATCCAAATCAAGCTTCTCACAAAGTGATTCATCCTGGTTTGATTGGAACGACGAAGAAGCTGTGCTATTCCCAAACTGGAAAACTGGAATCACCTGATTTGAAAGTGGGATAACTTCTTCATCCCAACTCCTATGAGATTTATTCAACTTCCTGGTGATTCTCCACCACTTTATGTATCCAAATCAAGCTTCTTACAAAGTGATTCATCCTGGTTTGATTGGAACGACGAAGAAGCTGTGCTATTCCCAAACTGGGAAACTGGAATCACCTGATTTGAAAGTGGGATAACTTCTTCATCCCAACTCCTATGAGATTTATTCAACTTCCTGGTGATTCTCCACCACTTTATGTATCCAAATCAAGCTTCTCACAAAGTGATTCATCCTGGTTTGATTGGAACGACGAAGAAGCTGTGCTATTCCCAAACTGGAAAACTGGAATCACCTGATTTGAAAGTGGGATAACTTTTCAGCCAACTCCTATGAGATTTATTCAACTTCCTGGTGATTCTCCACCACTTTATGTATCCAAATCAAGCTTCTCACAAAGAGATTCATCCTGGTTTGATTGGAACGACGAAGAAGCTGTCCTATTCCCAAACTGGGAAACTGGAATCACCTGATTTGAAAGTGGGATAACTTCTTCATCCCAACTCCTATGAGATTTATTCAACTTCCTGGTGATTCTCCACCACTTTATGTATCCAAATCAAGCTTCTCACAAAGTGATTCATCCTGGTTTGATTGGAACGACGAAGAAGCTGTCCTATTCCCAAACTGGGAAACTGGAATCACCTGATTTGAAAGTGGGATAACTTCTTCATCCCAACTCCTATGAGATTTATTCAACTTCCTGGTGATTCTCCACCACTTTATGTATCCAAATCAAGCTTCTCACAAAGTGATTCATCCTGGTTTGATTGGAACGACGAAGAAGCTGTGTTATTCCCAAACTGGGAAACTGGAATCACCTGATTTGAAAGTGGGATAACTTCTTCATCCCAACTCCTATGAGATTTATTCAACTTCCTGGTGATTCTCCACCACTTTATGTATCCAAATCAAGCTTCTCACAAAGTGATTCATCCTGGTTTGATTGGAACGACGAAGAAGCTGTGCTATTCCCAAACTGGGAAACTGGAATCACCTGATTTGAAAGTGGGATAACTTCTTCATCCCAACTCCTATGAGATTTATTCAACTTCCTGGTGATTCTCCACCACTTTATGTATCCAAATCAAGCTTCTCACAAAGTGATTCATCCTGGTTTGATTGGAACGACAAAGAAGCTGTGCTATTCCCAAACTGGGAAACTGGAATCACCTGATTTGAAAGTGGGATAACTTCTTCTCCCAACTCCTATGAGATTTATTCAACTTCCTGGTGATTCTCCACCACTTTATGTATCCAAATCAAGCTTCTCACAAAGTGATTCATCCTGGTTTGATTGGAACGACGAAGAAGCTGTGCTATTCCCAAACTGGGAAACTGGAATCACCTGATTTGAAAGTGGGATAACTTCTTCATCCCAACTCCTATGAGATTTATTCAACTTCCTGGTGATTCTCCACCACTTTATGTATCCAAATCAAGCTTCTTACAAAGTGATTCATCCTGGTTTGATTGGAACGACGAAGAAGCTGTGCTATTCCCAAACTGGGAAACTGGAATCACCTGATTTGAAAGTGGGATAACTTCTTCATTCCAACTCCTATGAGATTTATTCAACTTCCTGGTGATTCTCCACCACTTTATGTATCCAAATCAAGCTTCTCACAAAGTGATTCATCCTGGTTTGATTGGAACGACGAAGAAGCTGTCCATTCCCAAACTGGGAAACTGGAATCACCTGATTTGAAAGTGGGATAACTTCTTCATTCCAACTCCTATGAGATTTATTCAACTTCCTGGTGATTCTCCACCACTTTATGTATCCAAATCAAGCTTCTCACAAAGTGATTCATCCTGGTTTGATTGGAACGACGAAGAAGTTGTGCTATTCCCAAACTGGGAAACTGGAAGCACCTGATTTGAAAGTGGGATAACTATCACTTTAGAGTAATAAAGAGTAATCTGAGTGTTTAGAATAGATTTGAGAGAGATTAGAGAAGAAACGAGTGTAGAGAGTAAGAGATTAGATCAAGAGTCTAAGAGAAATGCCATGGAGGCTAAGAATACTCAGAACTGTCTAATCTTATTAATGAGACTGAGTTACATATATATAGTGTCGAGATTAGGGCTTTACAATACAAGAGGATAAGCTAAAGCATGTGTAGTCAAAGAAGGGTGGAGCGCTTAGTTTAAATGATCCAATGAGGTTCTCCACATGTGTAAGGCATCTAGGATCTTGGATAAGATCCCTTTTACCTTTCCAGCTGTGCCAGACTGTCACGCCCAGCTTCTTCCTTTCCCTTAACGGTCACAACTCATCCTAAGCTTTGGGTAAAGCTTCTTCCCTTCAACCGAGTTACCCGGGTAAGTCTCTTTTACCTTTGGTCGAGTCTGGTCGATACAATGTGTACGGCCGGTACGGCCGGTACGGCCTGTACGGCCCGTCCGTACCAAACTCTCCCATGCTCTCCATTCCTTAGTTCTACACTTCCTTATCTCTTCATGCCTTCAACCCCTCATCTCTTCTCCTTATACTCAGCTCATCTCAACACTCCCCCTCAATCTTAGCTTTGTGAAAGTCTAAGATTGGACAGCCATGAGATCTTCCTCATTAAAAACCTTACCAAGGAAAACCCATTGGGATAAAACCTTGATAAGGGAAAAAGAGTAAAGACCTCATGACTTAGGGGATCAGCTCCTTCTCTTCCAAGATCAATGAGGCCCAATCTAATGTGAATGGACTCCATTGTCTTTGCCTTGCAGCCTTGGTGAACACATCCGCTAACTGATCTTCACTTCTAGTGTAGCATGGCAAGATCACTCCTAGCACAATCATCTGCCTCACCTTGTGACAATCAACCTCAATGTGCTTGGTTCTCTCATGAACACCGAGTTGGAGGCAATGTGAATGGCAGCTTGGTTATCACAATGCATTGTCATTGGCGTGGCTTGATCAATCTCCAAATGCTTCAAGATGCCCTTGATCCACACCAGCTCGTTGGTCAGCTTCAGCATAGCTCTATACTCAGCTTCTGCACTTGAGCAAGACACCACCTTCTGCTTCTTACTCTTCCAAGTAACCAAGTTGCCTCCAATGAATGTGCAATAGCCTGTGGTTGATCTCCTGTCTGCTCTATCACCAGCCCAATCCGCATCACAGTATCCAACCACTTCAGTGCTCCCATTGCAACCCATCCATACTCCTTGATCAGGTGAGCCGTTGAGATACATCAAGATCCTCTCCACCATGCGCCAATGATGTTCCTTAGGCACTTGCATGTGTTGACTCACCTGATTCACAGCAAAGCAAATGTCAGGTCTAGTTATGGTAAGGTAAATCAATTTACCAACTAGCTTTCTATAGAGTTTAGGATCCTGATAAGGTTTGCTGTCTTCAATCTCCCCCTCTCGTGGGACTTTGTAGCCATCCTCCATAGGCATCCTTGCTGTCTTGCCTCCATAAGCACCTGCACCTTTCAAAAGATCAAGTGTATACTTCCTTTGGGACATGAACAAACCTTCCTTGGATCTACATATCTCAATTCCAAGAAAGTATTTCATTTCTCCCAAGTCTTTAATCTCAAACATGGATTTAAGAAACTCCTTGGTTGCTATGATACCTTCCTTATCACTTCCTGTGATAATGATATCATCAACATACACAAGGAGTGCAATCATACCTGAGGAAGTAGTGAGAGTGAAGAGGGTGTGGTCTAGTTCAGACTTCTTGAAGCCTCGGCCATTCAGAGTAGTACTCAGCTTGTTGTACCAAGCTCTTGGTGATTGCTTCAGTCCATAGATAGCTTTCTTCAGTCTCAACACATTCCCTCTCTTCACTAAGTGTTCCAAGCCTGGAGGTGGATGCATATACACTTCATCCTCCAGCTCTCCTTGTAGAAATGCATTCTTCACATCCATTTGCCATAAGCCCCATCCAAGGTTCACAGCTAAGCTTAAGACAATCCGGATTGTGTGAAGTTTAGCTACTGGTGCAAAGGTCTCAATGTAATCTTCTCCATAAGTTTGAGTAAAGCCTCTTGCAACCAATCTTGACTTCTTCCTCTCCACCTTTCCATCAGCCTTATACTTGATTGTGAAGATCCATCTACTAGTCACCGCCTTCTTCCCTTTTGGTAACTCACTCTCATACCATGTATCATTCTTGATCATAGCTCCTGCCTCAGCTCCAACTGATTCCTTCCATTCTTTATCCATCATTGCCTCTTCATAGCTTCTTGGTATGTAGTTCTCATCCAAGTTTACCATAAAAGCACAATGTTCTTCAGGGTATTGAGCAAAGGAACACACAGCTTGAGAAGGATGCTCCACAGCCTGGGCATTGTAGTACACTCTCGTGCTTACCCAGTTGGAAGCATCTCTCCTAATCCGTGTGCTTCTTCTCAATGCTGGTTCCGGTTGTTCCACTTGTGATTCTTCTCCACTTTCTTGTGGTACAGAAGTAGACACTTCAACTGCCTCTTCTTCTCCTAGCTGACTTGCTTCAGCTCCATCTTGCTGTTCACTTACTTCCACATCTTGATCATGTGTACCAGATGCTCCACTACTCTCTTGAGTTGTCTCTGGTTCACTCCTTTCCCCCCCATGATCAGAAGTGGGAGTTGCTGAACGCCCACCAGTTGGTGGTTGAGATCCTGGGTTACTGCCAGATCCTTGCTGATCTTGTCTCACCTTGACTCCAATACTTTCTAAGATGATCCGCAAGGTAGTGGCTCTCTCCGAGGTAAGATCCTTCAAGTCTTCTTTGTTTTGCTCCTCATAATATCCTCTCTCTTCAACAAACTTCACATCCCTTGATACCAGCACCCTTCTTGTGTCTGGATTATAACACTTGTATCCCTTTTGAGTTGTAGAGTAGCCAATAAACATTGCCTTAGTACTCCTAGCTTCAAGCTTGTTTCTCAACTCCCCGGGTATCAAAACATAACATAAACACCCAAAGATCCTTATATGTTCTAATGAGGGTTTATGTTTGTTGAGAACCTCAAATGGTGACTGCCCTTTCAGGATCAGTGTGGGAGTCCTGTTGATTAGATAGCAGGCCGTGGCTACTGCATCACTCCAAAACTTCTTAGGTACATTAGCTTGAAACATCATTGATCTTGCAACTTCCATAAGGTGCCTATTCTTCCTCTCAGCCACACCATTCTGTTGTGGAGTGTAGGGACAGCTTGTTTGATGAAGAATTCCATACTGAGATAAGTGTTGCTTGAAAGCTTGTCCAATGTATTCTCCTCCATTATCTGACCTGAAAATCTTAATCTTGGCTTGATAATGGTTAGTTACATAGGATTGAAAATTTTTAAATGCATCAAGTACCCTATCTTTAGTTGGAATTAAGGTTAACCAGGTGTATTTAGATTTTTCATCAATGAATGAGACATAATACTTATGATTCTCTCTAGATAAACAAGGAGCAGTCCATACATCAGAGTGAATAAGATCAAAGCACTTCTCATAAACCGTAGAAGAGTTTGGAAAAACAGTTTTACAATGCTTGCCTAAAATGCAAGCTTCACAATCATTGTTTTCAAAAGAAACACCTGGCAACATCAGTTTTAAAGCCTTATTATGAGGGTGTCCTAGTCTAGCATGCCACAATGCATTCTTATTTAAACTAGGAACAGAAGCAGTAGTAAAAGAGCAGCTAATATCAGAAACAGGAGCAAGATCTTCAAGCAAATATAAGTCTCCTTTTGTTACTCCTTTTCCAATCACTTTGCTGCTTTCAATATCCTGAAACTTCACATCATTAGGACTAAATATGACATTGCATTGCAAGTCAGTTGCACATTTCTTGACAGATAATAAGTTTGAAGTAAAGTCAGGCATATAGAAAGCTTTTGAGTCTTTACTAAACAGTTTAAGTGTTCCTATTCCTTTAATTGGAACCTTATCACCATTTGCAATCATCACATGACCCTTAGTAGGCACAATGTTCTTAATTAACTTAGTATCACTAATCATGTGATGTGAAGCACCTGAATCTACAATAAGAGGTCTAGTTGATTGATTACTAGCAAGGTGAGCGAGTATACTAGATGGCTTATATGCATTGTAGTTATTTGCACTTCTTAGAGACCTAGCTATACTATCAGTTCTAGTGATGCAATCTAAGTCTCCTACAGTCCTAGCAATCATGGAAGCACCATAAGAATAACCATAGATGTTACCGTTATCCTTGAACATCTTGATGAGTGCATCAATGTCAGCCTTCCTTATGAAGTCCTGATCATTGTTGCGGCTGCTAGGAGCTCCCATGTACGCCACCAGAGACTTGCCATCACTTGTACCACCTTCTTGAGCCTTGCTAGTACCCACATCACTTGACCCGTCAGACATGTGAGCTCTAGCTTCCCTTTCCTTCATGAACTTTGCCGGTTTGAGGTGTGGGTGGAGTATCCAACACTGGCTCTTCTTGTGGCCTTGCTTCTTGCAATGATCACAGCTCCCATTGAACCTCCTATCCTCAAACTTCCCATTCGTAGCTCTGTTAGCTTGTGGAGTCTCTCCTTGCTCAGCTTGTGCGGCTTGGTTAGCTAAAGACAACTCCCCCTTCTTCCCAAACAACCCAATTGACCCTTGCTCTTTCTGAATCCTAGAACACACTTCCTCCAAGTCAGGTAGAGTATCATCTCTCAGCATGTGTTGTATCAGCCCACTGTATGCCGGATTCAGTGTCAAGAGCAGTCCAAAGACCTTGTCCTGCTCACGCCTCTTGATTAGCTCACTAGGATCAACCGTGCTTGGCCTCAACATCTCTAGCTCGGACCAGAGTGACCTGAACCTTCCTAGGTGCTTGGTAAACTCCATGTCTTCTTGAGTCAAGTTGTTGATCTCTTGCTTTACCTCAAAGACTCTGCTCAGGTTGGATGTGTTTCCATACACCCTCTTTAAGGTATCCCACAACTCCTTTGCTGTCTCACAGTAGCAGTATGCATCCAGAATCGCCGGCTCTAAGGAAGCATGAAGAACTGACATCACCATCATGTCTTCCTGCTCCCACCTCTCAAATGGATCCTTTGCTGTCTCATCCTTGTCTTCTTCTTGAGCAACCGGCTTTGGGGCCGTTCCAGAGGTAATGTGTCCCCACAAGCCTTTGCTCCCAACTGCGGTCTTCACCATCCGTGACCAAACTAGGTAGTTGTTCCCCTTGAACACTACCGCCACCTTCATCTTCATCCCACTATCCATCTTGAAGCAGCTAGACGTAAACAGCTTGCTAAATCTTGGACTGAGAGTAGTAATCACACCAACAAGACTAGAAACACAACCGGAGAAGACTTGAAGCTTGAATCTTCAACGCCCAGCTCCTAGCTTCTATCCTTTGTCTTGATACAAACCTCAACAAGAACTCAGATTCTCACGAACCTGGCTCTGATACCATATGACTTTAGAGTAATAAAGAGTAATCTGAGTGTTTAGAATAGATTTGAGAGAGATTAGAGAAGAAACGAGTGTAGAGAGTAAGAGATTAGATCAAGAGTCTAAGAGAAATGCCATGGAGGCTAAGAATACTCAGAACTGTCTAATCTTATTAATGAGACTGAGTTACATATATATAGTGTCGAGATTAGGGCTTTACAATACAAGAGGATAAGCTAAAGCATGTGTAGTCAAAGAAGGGTGGAGCGCTTAGTTTAAAATGATCCAATGAGGTTCTCCACATGTGTAAGGCATCTAGGATCTTGGATAAGATCCCTTTTACCTTTCCAGCTGTGCCAGACTGTCACGCCCAGCTTCTTCCTTTCCCTTAACGGTCACAACTCATCCTAAGCTTTGGGTAAAGCTTCTTCCCTTCAACCGAGTTACCCGGGTAAGTCTCTTTTACCTTTGGTCGAGTCTGGTCGATACAATGTGTACGGCCGGTACGGCCTGTACGGCCCGTCCGTACCAAACTCTCCCATGCTCTCCATTCCTTAGTTCTACACTTCCTTATCTCTTCATGCCTTCAACCCCTCATCTCTTCTCCTTATACTCAGCTCATCTCAACAATAACTTCTTCATCCCAACTCCTATGAGATTTATTCAACTTCCTGGTGATTCTCCACCACTTTATGTATCCAAATAAAGCTTCCTACAAAGTGATTCATCTTGGTTAGATTGGAACGACGAAGAAGCTGTGCTATTCCCAAACTGGGAAACTGGAATCACCTGATTTGAAAGTGGGATAACTTCTTCATCCCACTCCTATGAGATTTATTCAACTTCCTGGTGATTCTCCACCACTTTATGTATCCAAATCAAGCTTCTCACAAAGAGATTCATCCTGGTTTGATTGGAACGACGAAGAAGCTGTCCTATTCCCAAACTGGGAAACTGGAATCACCTGATTTGAAAGTGGGATAACTTCTTCATCCCAACTCCTATGAGATTTATTCAACTTCCTGGTGATTCTCCACCACTTTATGTATCCAAATCAAGCTTCTCACAAAGTGATTCATCCTGGTTTGATTGGAACGACGAAGAAGCTGTGCTATTCCCAAACTGGGAAACTGGAATTACCTGATTTGAAAGTGGGATAACTTCTTCATCCCAACTCCTATGAGATTTATTCAACTTCCTGGTGATTCTCCACCACTTTATGTATCCAAATCAAGCTTCTCACAAAGTGATTCATCCTGGTTTGATTGGAACGACGAAGAAGCTGTGCTATTCCCAAACTGGGAAACTGGAATCACCTGATTTGAAAGTGGGATAACTTCTTCATCCCAACTCCTATGAGATTTATTCAACTTCCTGGTGATTCTCCACCACTTTATGTATCCAAATCAAGCTTCTCACAAAGAGATTCATCCTGGTTTGATTGGAACGACGAAGAAGCTGTGCTATTCCCAAACTGGGGAAACTGGAATCACCTGATTTGAAAGTGGGATAACTTCTTCATCCCAACTCCTATGAGATTTATTCAACTTCCTGGTGATTCTCCACCACTTTATGTATCCAAATCAAGCTTCTCACAAAGTGATTCATCCTGGTTTGATTGGAACGACGAAGAAGCTGTGCTATTCCCAAACTGGGAAACTGGAATCACCTGATTTGAAAGTGGGATAACTTCTTCATCCCAACTCCTATGAGATTTATTCAACTTCCTGGTGATTCTCCACCACTTTATGTATCCAAATCAAGCTTCTCACAAAGTGATTCATCCTGGTTTGATTGGAACGACGAAGAAGCTGTGCTATTCCCAAACTGGGAAACTGGAATCACCTGATTTGAAAGTGGGATAACTTCTTCATCCCAACTCCTATGAGATTTATTCAACTTCCTGGTGATTCTCCACCACTTTATGTATCCAAATCAAGCTTCTCACAAAGTGATTCATCCTGGTTTGATTGGAACGACGAAGAAGCTGTGCTATTCCCAAACTGGGAAACTGGAATCACCTGATTTGAAAGTGGGATAACTTCTTCATCCCAACTCCTATGAGATTTATTCAACTTCCTGGTGATTCTCCACCACTTTATGTATCCAAATCAAGCTTCTCACAAAGTGATTCATCCTGGTTTGATTGGAACGACGAAGAAGCTGTGCTATTCCCAAACTGGGAAACTGGAATCACCTGATTTGAAAGTGGGATAACTTCTTCATCCCAACTCCTATGAGATTTATTCAACTTCCTGGTGATTCTCCACCACTTTATGTATCCAAATCAAGCTTCTACAAAGTGATTCATCCTGGTTTGATTGGAACGACGAAGAAGCTGTGCTATTCCCAAACTGGGAAACTGGAATCACCTGATTTGAAAGTGGGATAACTTCTTCATCCAACTCCTATGAGATTTATTCAACTTCCTGGTGATTCTCCACCACTTTATGTATCCAAATCAAGCTTCTCACAAAGTGATTCATCCTGGTTTGATTGGAACGACGAAGAAGCTGTGCTATTCCCAAACTGGGAAACTGGAATCACCTGATTTGAAAGTGGGATAACTTCTTCATCCCAACTCCTATGAGATTTATTCAACTTCCTGGTGATTCTCCACCACTTTATGTATCCAAATCAAGCTTCTCACAAAGTGATTCATCCTGGTTTGATTGGAACGACGAAGAAGCTGTGCTATTCCCAAACTGGGAAACTGGAATCACCTGATTTGAAAGTGGGATAACTTCTTCATCCCAACTCCTATGAGATTTATTCAACTTCCTGGTGATTCTCCACCACTTTATGTATCCAAATCAAGCTTCTCACAAAGTGATTCATCCTGGTTTGATTGGAACGACGAAGAAGCTGTGCTATTCCCAAACTGGGAAACTGGAATCACCTGATTTGAAAGTGGGATAACTTCTTCATCCCAACTCCTATGAGATTTATTCAACTTCCTGGTGATTCTCCACCACTTTATGTATCCAAATCAAGCTTCTCACAAAGTGATTCATCCTGGTTTGATTGGAACGACGAAGAAGCTGTGCTATTCCCAAACTGGGAAACTGGAATCACCTGATTTGAAAGTGGGATAACTTCTTCATCCCAACTCCTATGAGATTTATTCAACTTCCTGGTGATTCTCCACCACTTTATGTATCCAAATCAAGCTTCTCACAAAGTGATTCATCCTGGTTTGATTGGAACGACGAAGAAGCTGTGCTATTCCCAAACTGGGAAACTGGAATCACCTGATTTGAAAGTGGGATAACTTCTTCATCCCAACTCCTATGAGATTTATTCAACTTCCTGGTGATTCTCCACCACTTTATGTATCCAAATCAAGCTTCTCACAAAGTGATTCATCCTGGTTTGATTGGAACGACGAAGAAGCTGTGCTATTCCCAAACTGGGAAACTGGAATCACCTGATTTGAAAGTGGGATAACTTCTTCATTCCAACTCCTATGAGATTTATTCAACTTCCTGGTGATTCTCCACCACTTTATGTATCCAAATCAAGCTTCTCACAAAGTGATTCATCCTGGTTTGATTGGAACGACGAAGAAGCTGTGCTATTCCCAAACTGGGAAACTGGAATCACCTGATTTGAAAGTGGGATAACTTCTTCATCCCAACTCCTATGAGATTTATTCAACTTCCTGGTGATTCTCCACCACTTTATGTATCCAAATCAAGCTTCTCACAAAGTGATTCATCCTGGTTTGATTGGAACGACGAAGAAGCTGTGCTATTCCCAAACTGGGAAACTGGAATCACCTGATTTGAAAGTGGGATAACTTCTTCAGCCAACTCCTATGAGATTTATTCAACTTCCTGGTGATTCTCCACCACTTTATGTATCCAAATCAAGCTTCTCACAAAGTGATTCATCCTGGTTTGATTGGAACGACGAAGAAGCTGTGCTATTCCCAAACTGGAAACCGGAATCACTTGATTTGAAAGTGGGATAACTTCTTCATCCAACTCCTATGAGATTTATTCAACTTCCTGGTGATTCTCCACCACTTTATGTATCCAAATCAAGCTTCTCACAAAGTGATTCATCCTGGTTTGATTGGAACGACGAAGAAGCTGTGCTATTCCCAAACTGGGAAACTGGAATCACCTGATTTGAAAGTGGGATAACTTCTTCATCCCAACTCCTATGAGATTTATTCAACTTCCTGGTGATTCTCCACCACTTTATGTATCCAAATCAAGCTTCTCACAAAGTGATTCATCCTGGTTTGATTGGAACGACGAAGAAGCTGTGCTATTCCCAAACTGGGAAACTGGAATCACCTGATTTGAAAGTGGGATAACTTCTTCATCCCAACTCCTATGAGATTTATTCAACTTCCTGGTGATTCTCCACCACTTTATGTATCCAAATCAAGCTTCTCACAAAGTGATTCATCCTGGTTTGATTGGAACGACGAAGAAGCTGTGCTATTCCCAAACTGGGAAACTGGAATCACCTGATTTGAAAGTGGGATAACTTCTTCATCCCAACTCCTATGAGATTTATTCAACTTCCTGGTGATTCTCCACCACTTTATGTATCCAAATCAAGCTTCTCACAAAGTGATTCATCCTGGTTTGATTGGAACGACGAAGAAGCTGTGCTATTCCCAAACTGGGAAACTGGAATCACCTGATTTGAAAGTGGGATAACTTCTTCATCCCAACTCCTATGAGATTTATTCAACTTCCTGGTGATTCTCCACCACTTTATGTATCCAAATCAAGCTTCTCACAAAGTGATTCATCCTGGTTTGATTGGAACGACGAAGAAGCTGTGCTATTCCCAAACTGGGAAACTGGAATCACCTGATTTGAAAGTGGGATAACTTCTTCATCCCAACTCCTATGAGATTTATTCAACTTCCTGGTGATTCTCCACCACTTTATGTATCCAAATCAAGCTTCTCACAAAGTGATTCATCCTGGTTTGATTGGAACGACGAAGAAGCTGTCCTATTCCCAAACTGGGAAACTGGAATCACCTGATTTGAAAGTGGGATAACTTCTTCATCCCAACTCCTATGAGATTTATTCAACTTCCTGGTGATTCTCCACCACTTTATGTATCCAAATCAAGCTTCTCACAAAGTGATTCATCCTGGTTTGATTGGAACGACGAAGAAGCTGTGCTATTCCCAAACTGGGAAACTGGAATCACCTGATTTGAAAGTGGGATAACTTCTTCATCCCAACTCCTATGAGATTTATTCAACTTCCTGGTGATTCTCCACCACTTTATGTATCCAAATCAAGCTTCTCACAAAGTGATTCATCCTGGTTTGATTGGAACGACGAAGAAGCTGTGCTATTCCCAAACTGGGAAACTGGAATCACCTGATTTGAAAGTGGGATAACTTCTTCATCCCAACTCCTATGAGATTTATTCAACTTCCTGGTGATTCTCCACCACTTTATGTATCCAAATCAAGCTTCTCACAAAGTGATTCATCCTGGTTTGATTGGAACGACGAAGAAGCTGTGCTATTCCCAAACTGGGAAACTGGAATCACCTGATTTGAAAGTGGGATAACTTCTTCATCCCAACTCCTATGAGATTTATTCAACTTCCTGGTGATTCTCCACCACTTTATGTATCCAAATCAAGCTTCTCACAAAGTGATTCATCCTGGTTTGATTGGAACGACGAAGAAGCTGTGCTATTCCCAAACTGGGAAACTGGAATCACCTGATTTGAAAGTGGGATAACTTCTTCATCCAACTCCTATGAGATTTATTCAACTTCCTGGTGATTCTCCACCACTTTATGTATCCAAATCAAGCTTCTCACAAAGTGATTCATCCTGGTTTGATTGGAACGACGAAGAAGCTGTGCTATTCCCAAACTGGGAAACTGGAATCACCTGATTTGAAAGTGGGATAACTTCTTCATCCCAACTCCTATGAGATTTATTCAACTTCCTGGTGATTCTCCACCACTTTATGTATCCAAATCAAGCTTCTCACAAAGTGATTCATCCTGGTTTGATTGGAACGACGAAGAAGCTGTGCTATTCCCAAACTGGGAAACTGGAATCACCTGATTTGAAAGTGGGATAACTTCTTCATCCCAACTCCTATGAGATTTATTCAACTTCCTGGTGATTCTCCACCACTTTATGTATCCAAATCAAGCTTCTCACAAAGTGATTCATCCTGGTTTGATTGGAACGACGAAGAAGCTGTGCTATTCCCAAACTGGGAAACTGGAATCACCTGATTTGAAAGTGGGATAACTTCTTCATCCCAACTCCTATGAGATTTATTCAACTTCCTGGTGATTCTCCACCACTTTATGTATCCAAATCAAGCTTCTCACAAAGTGATTCATCCTGGTTTGATTGGAACGACGAAGAAGCTGTGCTATTCCCAAACTGGGAAACTGGAATCACCTGATTTGAAAGTGGGATAACTTCTTCATCCCAACTCCTATGAGATTTATTCAACTTCCTGGTGATTCTCCACCACTTTATGTATCCAAATCAAGCTTCTCACAAAGTGATTCATCCTGGTTTGATTGGAACGACGAAGAAGCTGTGCTATTCCCAAACTGGGAAACTGGAATCACCTGATTTGAAAGTGGGATAACTTCTTCATCCAACTCCTATGAGATTTATTCAACTTCCTGGTGATTCTCCACCACTTTATGTATCCAAATCAAGCTTCTCACAAAGTGATTCATCCTGGTTTGATTGGAACGACGAAGAAGCTGTGCTATTCCCAAACTGGGAAACTGGAATCACCTGATTTGAAAGTGGGATAACTTCTTCATCCCAACTCCTATGAGATTTATTCAACTTCCTGGTGATTCTCCACCACTTTATGTATCCAAATCAAGCTTCTCACAAAGTGATTCATCCTGGTTTGATTGGAACGACGAAGAAGCTGTGCTATTCCCAAACTGGGAAACTGGAATCACCTGATTTGAAAGTGGGATAACTTCTTCATCCCAACTCCTATGAGATTTATTCAACTTCCTGGTGATTCTCCACCACTTTATGTATCCAAATCAAGCTTCTCACAAAGTGATTCATCCTGGTTTGATTGGAACGACGAAGAAGCTGTGCTATTCCCAAACTGGGAAACTGGAATCACCTGATTTGAAAGTGGGATAACTTCTTCTCCCAACTCCTATGAGATTTATTCAACTTCCTGGTGATTCTCCACCACTTTATGTATCCAAATCAAGCTTCTCACAAAGTGATTCATCCTGGTTTGATTGGAACGACGAAGAAGCTGTGCTATTCCCAAACTGGGAAACTGGAATCACCTGATTTGAAAGTGGGATAACTTCTTCATCCAACTCCTATGAGATTTATTCAACTTCCTGGTGATTCTCCACCACTTTATGTATCCAAATCAAGCTTCTCACAAAGTGATTCATCCTGGTTTGATTGGAACGACGAAGAAGCTGTGCTATTCCCAAACTGGGAAACTGGAATCACCTGATTTGAAAGTGGGATAACTTCTTCATCCCAACTCCTATGAGATTTATTCAACTTCCTGGTGATTCTCCACCACTTTATGTATCCAAATCAAGCTTCTCACAAAGTGATTCATCCTGGTTTGATTGGAACGACGAAGAAGCTGTGCTATTCCCAAACTGGGAAACTGGAATCACCTGATTTGAAAGTGGGATAACTTCTTCTCCAACTCCTATGAGATTTATTCAACTTCCTGGTGATTCTCCACCACTTTATGTATCCAAATCAAGCTTCTCACAAAGTGATTCATCCTGGTTTGATTGGAACGACGAAGAAGCTGTGCTATTCCCAAACTGGGAAACTGGAATCACCTGATTTGAAAGTGGGATAACTTCTTCATCCCAACTCCTATGAGATTTATTCAACTTCCTGGTGATTCTCCACCACTTTATGTATCCAAATCAAGCTTCTTACAAAGTGATTCATCCTGGTTTGATTGGAACGACGAAGAAGCTGTGCTATTCCCAAACTGGGAAACTGGAATCACCTGATTTGAAAGTGGGATAACTTCTTCATCCCAACTCCTATGAGATTTATTCAACTTCCTGGTGATTCTCCACCACTTTATGTATCCAAATCAAGCTTCTCACAAAGTGATTCATCCTGGTTTGATTGGAACGACGAAGAAGCTGTGCTATTCCCAAACTGGGAAACTGGAATCACCTGATTTGAAAGTGGGATAACTTCTTCATCCCAACTCCTATGAGATTTATTCAACTTCCTGGTGATTCTCCACCACTTTATGTATCCAAATCAAGCTTCTCACAAAGTGATTCATCCTGGTTTGATTGGAACGACGAAGAAGCTGTCCTATTCCCAAACTGGGAAACTGGAATCACCTGATTTGAAAGTGGGATAACTTCTTCATCCCAACTCCTATGAGATTTATTCAACTTCCTGGTGATTCTCCACCACTTTATGTATCCAAATCAAGCTTCTCACAAAGTGATTCATCCTGGTTTGATTGGAACGACGAAGAAGCTGTGCTATTCCCAAACTGGGAAACTGGAATCACCTGATTTGAAAGTGGGATAACTTCTTCATGCCAACTCCTATGAGATTTATTCAACTTCCTGGTGATTCTCCACCACTTTATGTATCCAAATCAAGCTTCTCACAAAGTGATTCATCCTGGTTTGATTGGAACGACGAAGAAGCTGTGCTATTCCCAAACTGGGAAACTGGAATCACCTGATTTGAAAGTGGGATAACTTCTTCATCCCAACTCCTATGAGATTTATTCAACTTCCTGGTGATTCTCCACCACTTTATGTATCCAAATCAAGCTTCTCACAAAGTGATTCATCCTGGTTTGATTGGAACGACGAAGAAGCTGTGCTATTCCCAAACTGGGAAACTGGAATCACCTGATTTGAAAGTGGGATAACTTCTTCATCCCAACTCCTATGAGATTTATTCAACTTCCTGGTGATTCTCCACCACTTTATGTATCCAAATCAAGCTTCTCACAAAGTGATTCATCCTGGTTTGATTGGAACGACGAAGAAGCTGTGCTATTCCCAAACTGGGAAACTGGAATCACCTGATTTGAAAGTGGGATAACTTCTTCTATCCCAACTCCTATGAGATTTATTCAACTTCCTGGTGATTCTCCACCACTTTATGTATCCAAATCAAGCTTCTCACAAAGTGATTCATCCTGGTTTGATTGGAACGACGAAGAAGCTGTGCTATTCCCAAACTGGGAAACTGGAATCACCTGATTTGAAAGTGGGATAACTTCTTCATCCCAACTCCTATGAGATTTATTCAACTTCCTGGTGATTCTCCACCACTTTATGTATCCAAATCAAGCTTCTCACAAAGTGATTCATCCTGGTTTGATTGGAACGACGAAGAAGCTGTGCTATTCCCAAACTGGAAAACTGGAATCACCTGATTTGAAAGTGGGATAACTTCTTCATCCCAACTCCTATGAGATTTATTCAACTTCCTGGTGATTCTCCACCACTTTATGTATCCAAATCAAGCTTCTCACAAAGTGATTCATCCTGGTTTGATTGGAACGACGAAGAAGCTGTGCTATTCCCAAACTGGGAAACTGGAATCACCTGATTTGAAAGTGGGATAACTTCTTCATCCCAACTCCTATGAGATTTATTCAACTTCCTGGTGATTCTCCACCACTTTATGTATCCAAATCAAGCTTCTCACAAAGTGATTCATCCTGGTTTGATTGGAACGACGAAGAAGCTGTGCTATTCCCAAACTGGGAAACTGGAATCACCTGATTTGAAAGTGGGATAACTTCTTCATCCCAACTCCTATGAGATTTATTCAACTTCCTGGTGATTCTCCACCACTTTATGTATCCAAATCAAGCTTCTCACAAAGTGATTCATCCTGGTTTGATTGGAACGACGAAGAAGCTGTGCTATTCCCAAACTGGGAAACTGGAATCACCTGATTTGAAAGTGGGATAACTTCTTCATCCCAACTCCTATGAGATTTATTCAACTTCCTGGTGATTCTCCACCACTTTATGTATCCAAATCAAGCTTCTCACAAAGTGATTCATCCTGGTTTGATTGGAACGACGAAGAAGCTGTGCTATTCCCAAACTGGGAAACTGGAATCACCTGATTTGAAAGTGGGATAACTTCTTCATTCCAACTCCTATGAGATTTATTCAACTTCCTGGTGATTCTCCACCACTTTATGTATCCAAATCAAGCTTCTCACAAAGTGATTCATCCTGGTTTGATTGGAACGACGAAGAAGCTGTGCTATTCCCAAACTGGGAAACTGGAATCACCTGATTTGAAAGTGGGATAACTTCTTCATCCCAACTCCTATGAGATTTATTCAACTTCCTGGTGATTCTCCACCACTTTATGTATCCAAATCAAGCTTCTCACAAAGTGATTCATCCTGGTTTGATTGGAACGACGAAGAAGCTGTGCTATTCCCAAACTGGGAAACTGGAATCACCTGATTTGAAAGTGGGATAACTTCTTCATCCCAACTCCTATGAGATTTATTCAACTTCCTGGTGATTCTCCACCACTTTATGTATCCAAATCAAGCTTCTCACAAGTGATTCATCCTGGTTTGATTGGAACGACGAAGAAGCTGTGCTATTCCCAAACTGGGAAACTGGAATCACCTGATTTGAAAGTGGGATAACTTCTTCATCCAACTCCTATGAGATTTATTCAACTTCCTGGTGATTCTCCACACTTTATGTATCCAAAAAGCTTCTCACAAAGTGATTCATCCTGGTTTGATTGGAACGACGAAGAAGCTGTGCTATTCCCAAACTGGGAAACTGGAATCACCTGATTTGAAAGTGGGATAACTTCTTCATCCCAACTCCTATGAGATTTATTCAACTTCCTGGTGATTCTCCACACTTTATGTATCCAAATCAAGCTTCTCACAAAGTGATTCATCCTGGTTTGATTGGAACGACGAAGAAAGAAGCTGTCCTATTCCCAAACTGGGAAACTGGAATCACCTGATTTGAAAGTGGGATAACTTCTTCACCCAACTCCTATGAGATTTATTCAACTTCCTGGTGATTCTCCACCACTTATGTATCCAAATCAAGCTTCTCACAAAGTGATTCATCCTGGTTTGATTGGAACGACGAAGAAGCTGTGCTATTCCCAAACTGGGAAACTGGAATCACCTGATTTGAAAGTGGGATAACTTCTTCATCCCAACTCCTATGAATTTATTCAACTTCCTGGTGATTCTCCACCACTTTATGTATCCAAATGAAGCTTCTCACAAAGTGATTCATCCTGGTTTTTGATGGAACGACGAAGAAGCTGTGCTATTCCCAAACTGGGAAACTGGAATCACCTGATTTGAAAGTGGGATAACTTCTTCATCCCAACTCCTATGAGATTTATTCAACTTCCTGGTGATTCTCCACCACTTTATGTATCCAAATCAAGCTTCTACAAAGTGATTCATCCTGGTTTGATTGGAACGACGAAGAAGCTGTGCTATTCCCAAACTGGGAAACTGGAATCACCTGATTTGAAAGTGGGATAACTTCTTCATCCCAACTCCTATGAGATTTATTCAACTTCCTGGTGATTCTCCACCACTTTATGTATCCAAATCAAGCTTCTCACAGAGTGATTCATCCTGGTTTGATTGGAACGACGAAGAAGCTGTGCTATTCCCAAACTGGGAAACTGGAATCACCTGATTTGAAAGTGGGATAACTTCTTCATCCCAACTCCTATGAGATTTATTCAACTTCCTGGTGATTCTCCACCACTTTATGTATCCAAATCAAGCTTCTCACAAAGTGATTCATCTGGTTTGATTGGAACGACGAAGAAGCTGTGCTATTCCCAAACTGGGAAACTGGAATCACCTGATTTGAAAGTGGGATAACTTCTTCATCCAACTCCTATGAGATTTATTCAACTTCCTGGTGATTCTCCACCACTTTATGTATCCAAATAAAGCTTCTCACAAAGTGATTCATCCTGGTTTGATTGGAACGACGAAGAAGAAGTGCTATTCCCAAACTGGGAAACTGGAATCACCTGATTTGAAAGTGGGATAACTTCTTCATCCCAACTCCTATGAGATTTATTCAACTTCCTGGTGATTCTCCACCACTTTATGTATCCAAATCAAGCTTCTCACAAAGTGATTCATCCTGGTTTGATTGGAACGACGAAGAAGCTGTGCTATTCCCAAACTGGGAAACTGGAATCACCTGATTTGAAAGTGGGATAACTTCTTCATCCCAACTCCTATGAGATTTATTCAACTTCCTGGTGATTCTCCACCACTTTATGTATCCAAATAAAGCTTCTCACAAAGTGATTCATCCTGGTTTGATTGGAACGACGAAGAAGCTGTGCTATTCCCAAACTGGGAAACTGGAATCACCTGATTTGAAAGTGGGATAACTTCTTCATGCCAACTCCTATGAGATTTATTCAACTTCCTGGTGATTCTCCACCATTATGTATCCAAATCAAGCTTCTCACAAAGTGATTCATCCTGGTTTGATTGGAACGACGAAGAAGAGCTGTGCTATTCCCAAACTGGGAAACTGGAATCACCTGATTTGAAAGTGGGATAACTTCTTCATCCAACTCCTATGAGATTTATTCAACTTCCTGGTGATTCTCCACCACTTTATGTATCCAAATAAAGCTTCTCACAAAGTGATTCATCCTGGTTTGATTGGAACGACGAAGAAGCTGTGCTATTCCCAAACTGGGAAACTGGAATCACCTGATTTGAAAGTGGGATAACTTCTTCTCCCTCCCTATGAGATTTATTCAACTTCCTGGTGATTCTCCACCACTTTATGTATCCAAATCAAGCTTCTCACAAAGTGATTCATCCTGGTTTGATTGGAACGACGAAGAAGCTGTCCATTCCCAAACTGGGAACTGGAAGCACCTGATTTGAA
>NW_026016392.1:0-1051 GCF_020379485.1 Brassica napus
GTAGGGGACTGAAGCAGTCTACCATGAGACAAAAGATCTTCTTTCAAAAAAGAGATTCAATTCGGAACTCTTATAGTTCCAAGGTTTCAATATTGAAATAATTTCAGAGGTTTTTCCCTGACTTTGTCCGTGTCACAAACAATTCGAATGCCTCGACTTTTTTAGAACAGGTCGGGTCAAATAGCAATGATTCGAAGCACTTATTTTTACACTATTTCGGAAACCCAAGGACTCAATCGTATGGATATGTAAATACAGGATTTCCAATCCTAGCAGGAAAGGAGGAAACGGATACTCATTTTAAAAGTGAGTAAACAGAATTCCATACTCGATTTCATAGATACTATAGAATTCTGTGGAAAGCCGTATTCGATGAAAGTCGTATGTAGGTTTGGAGGGAGATCTTTCATATCTTTCGAGATCCCCCCTACAATATGGGGTCAAAAAGCCAAAATAAAAGATTTGAGCCCTTATAAAAGAAAACAGATTCTTGAACCCCCTTTCACGCTCATGTCACGTCGAGGTACTGCAAAGAAAAAACTGCAAAATCCGATCCAATTTTATCGTAATCGATTGTTAACATGTTGGTTAACCGTATTCTGAAACACGGAAAAAAATCATTGGCTTATCAAATTATCTATCGAGCCTTGAAAAGATTCAACAAAACAGAAACAAATCCACTATCTGTTTTACGTCAAGCAATACTTGGAGTAACTCCCGATATAGCAGTAAAAGCAAGACTTGTAGGGGCGATCAAACGCTCCAGTTTCCCATTGAAATAGGATCCACGCAAGAAAAGCACTTGCCATTCGTTGGTTATTAGGGGCATCCCGAAAACGTCGGGTCGAAATATGGCTTTCAAATTAAGTTCCGAATTAGTGGATGCTGCCAAAGGGAGTGGCATTCCATACGCAAAAAGGAAGAGACTCATAGAATGGCAGAGGCAAATAGAGCGTTTGCACATTTCGTTAATCCATGAACAGGATCTATATAACACATAGATCCGTGGATCCATACATCTCGATCCGAAAAGAATCAATAGAAAAAGAAA
>NW_026016393.1:0-14793 GCF_020379485.1 Brassica napus
ATTCCATTTGACTGGTTGTGGAGAGTTCTCCAGCAGTTATGAATTACGTGGGGGGAGTTGTGGTATGGATGAATGTTAATCGGGGCTGAAGGTTCAGCAGACTTGAGGTGATTTACAGTTTCCGCAGTTTGCCGGTTCACAGTTGTGAGAAGGCGTTACTTTGGATACAGAAGTGCCGTTGTGGGGGACAAAAAAAAGAATCACCAAGAAGTTGAATAAATCTCATAGGAGTTGGGATTGAAGAAGTTATCCCACTTTCAAATCAGGGATTCAGTTTCCCAGTTGGGGCCTAGGCACAGCAGCTTTCGTCGTCGTTCACCATCAAACCAGGGATGATCACTTTGGGAAAGCTTGATTTGGATACATAAAGTGGTGGTCAAGAGTCTCACCAGGAAGTTGAATCTCTCATAGGAGAGTGGCAAGAAGAAGTTATCCCCACTTTTCAAATCAGGTGATTCCAGTTTCCCAGTTTGGGAATAGCACAGCTTCTTCGTCGTTCCAATCAAACCAGGGATGAATCACTTTGTAAGAAGCTTGATTTGGATACTAAAATGGTGGAGAATCACCAGGAAGTTCCTAATCTCATGGGAGTTAGGATGAAGAAGTTATCCAATCGCCTAACTTTATCCCCCCAGGTGATTCCAGTTTTCCAGTTTGGGACTAGCACGCTAGTTCTTTCGTCGTTCCAATCAAACCAGAGATGAATTCCTTTGGAGAAGCTTGTTTGGATAGATAAAGTGGTGGAGAATCACCAGCAGGTTTGAAAAATATCTCATACGAGATTGGGATATGGAAGAAGAGTTATCCCCTTTCCATCAGGTTATTCCAGTTTCCGTTTGGGAATAGCACGCTTCATTCGTCGTTCCAATCAAAACCAGGATGAATCACTTTGTGGAAGCTGATTTGGATACATAATAAAGTGGTGGAAACACCAGGAAGTTGAATAAATCTCATAGGGTTGGGATGAAGAATTGATCCTTTCCCTTTCAAATCCAGTGATTCCCGTTTTCCTCCCCAAGTTTGGGAATAGCACAGCTTCTTCGTCGTTCCCAATCAAACCAGGATGCCAATAAGATCCTGTGGTGGGGTCCCCGCTTGATTTGGATTCATGACCTGGTGGAGAATCACCCCCCGCAGTTGCATCAATCTCCTCGGAGTTTGGGATGGACTTGCAGTTCCCCCTTTCAAGTGGTCAAGAATGATACCAGTTTGTTACAGTTTGGAGTTTGGGAATGCCCCCACTTTCTTCGTCGGTAGTTTTCGGGTGGGGAACTGCCGCTTCTTCGGTTATCAAACCAGGATGAATCACTTTGTGAAAGCTTGATTTGGATACATAAAGTGGTGGAGAATCACCAGGAAGTTGAATAAATCTCATAGGAGTTGCAAGAAGAAGTTATCCCCACTTTCAAATCAGGTGATTCCAGTTTCCCAGTTTGGGAATAGCACAGCTTCTTCGTCGTTCCAATCAAACCAGGATGAATCACTTTGTGAGAAGCTTGATTTGGATACATAAAGTGGTGGAGAATCACCAGGAAGTTGAATAAATCTCATAGGAGTTGGGATGAAGAAGTTATCCCACTTTCAAATCAGGTGATTCCAGTTTCCCAGTTTGGAATAGCACAGCTTCTTCGTCGTTCCAACCAAACCAGGATGAATCACTTTGTAAGAAGCTTGATTTGGATACATAAAATGGTGGGAGAATCACCAGGAAGTTGAATAAATCTCATAGGAGTTGGGATGAAGAAGTTATCCCACTTTCAAATCAGGTGATTCCAGTTTCCCAGTTTGGGAATAGCACAGCTTCTTCGTTCGTCGTTCCAATCAACCAGGATGAATCACTTTGTGAGAAGCTTGATTTGGATACATAAAGTGGTGGAGAATCACCAGGAAGTTGAATAATCTCATAGGAGTTGGGATGAAGAAGTTATCCCACTTTCAAATCAGGTGATTCCAGTTTCCCAATTTGGGAATAGCACAGCTTCTTCGTCGTTCCAATCAAACCAGGATGAATCACTTTGTAAGAAGCTTGATTTGGATACATAAAGTGGTGGAGAATCACCAGGAAGTTGAATAAATCTCATAGGAGTTGGGATGAAGAAGTTTCCCGACATTCAAATCAGGTGATTCCAGTTTCCCAGTTTGGGAATAGCACAGCTTCTTCGTCGTTCCAATCAAACCAGGATGAATCACTTTGTGAAAAGCTTTTGATTTGGATAATAAAGTGGTGGAATCACCAGGAAGTTGAATAAATCTCATAGGAGTTGGCATGAAGAAGTTATCCCACTTTCAAATCAGGTGATTCCAGTTTCCCAGTTTGGGAATAACCAGCTTCTTCGTCGTTCCAATCAAACCAGGATGAATCACTTTGTGAGAAGCTTGATTTGGATACATAAAGTGGTGGAGAATCACCAGGAATTTGAATAATCTCACATAGGAGTTGGGATGAAGAAGTTATCCCACTTTCAAATCAGGTGATTTCCAGTTTCCCAGTTGGGGAATAGCACAGCTTCTTCGTCGTTCCAATCAAACCAGGATGAATCACTTTGTAAGAAGCTTGATTTGGATACATAAAGTGGTGGAGAATCACCAGGAAGTTGAATAAATCTCATAGGAGTTGGGGATGAAGAAGTTATCCTTTCAAATCAGGTGATTCCAGTTTCCCAGTTTGGGAATAGCACAGCTTCTTCGTCGTTCCAATCAACCAGGATGAATCACTTTGTGAGAAGCTTGATTTGGATACATGTGGTGGAGAATCACCAGAAGTTGAATAAATCTCATAGGAGTTGGGATGAAGAAGTTATCCCACTTTCAAATCAGGTGATTCCAGTTTCCCAGTTTGGGAATAGCACAGCTTTTCGTCGTTCCAATCAACCAGGATGAATCACTTTGTAAGAAGCTTGATTTGGATACATAAAGTGGTGGAGAATCACCAGGAAGTTGAATAAATCTCATAGGAGTTGGATGAAGAAGTTATCCCACTTTCAAATCAGGTGATTCCAGTTTCCCAGTTTGGGAATAGCACAGCTTCTTCGTCGTTCCAATCAAACCAGGATGAATCACTTTGTGAGAAGCTTGATTTGGATACATAAAGTGGTGGAGAATCACCAGGAAGTTGAATAAATCTCATAGGAGTTGGGATGAAGAAGTTATCCCACTTTCAAATCAGGTGATTCCAGTTTCCCAGTTTGGGAATAGCACAGCTTCTTCGTCGTTCCAATCAAACCAGGATGAATCACTTTGTGAGAAGCTTGATTTGATACATAAAGTGGTGGAAATCACCAGGAAGTTGAATAAATCTCATAGGAGTTGGATGAAGAAGTTATCCCACTTTCAAATCAGGTGATTCCAGTTTCCCAGTTTGGGAATAGCACAGCTTCTTCGTCGTTCCAATCAAACCAGGATGAATCACTTTGTAGAAGCTTGATTTGGATACATAAAGTGGTGGAGAATCACCAGGAAGTTGAATAAATCTCATAGGAGTTGGCATGAAGAAGTTATCCCACTTTCAAATCAGGTGATTCCAGTTTCCCAGTTTGGGAATAGCACAGCTTCTTCGTCGTTCCAATCAAACCAGGATGAATCACTTTGTGAGAAGCTTGATTTGGATACATAAAGTGGTGGAGAATCACCAGGAAGTTGAATAAATCTCATAGGAGTTGGGATGAAGAAGTTATCCCACTTTCAAATCAGGTGATTCCAGTTTCCCAGTTTGGGAATAGCACAGCTTCTTCGTCGTGCAATCAAACCAGGATGAATCACTTTGTAGAAGCTTGATTTGGATACATAAAGTGGTGGAGAATCACCAGGAAGTTGAATAAATCTCATAGGAGTTGGCATGAAGAAGTTATCCCACTTTCAAATCAGGTGATTCCAGTTTCCCAGTTTGGGAATAGCACAGCTTCTTCGTCGTTCCAATCAAACCAGGATGAATCACTTTGTAAGAAGCTTGATTTGGATACATAAAGTGGTGGAGAATCACCAGGAAGTTGAATAAATCTCATAGGAGTTGGATGAAGAAGTTATCCCACTTTCAAATCAGGTGATTCCATTCCAGTTCCCCAGTTTGGGAATAGCACAGCTTCTTCGTCGTTCCAATCAAACCAGGATGAATCACTTGTGAGAAGCTTGATTTGGATACATAAAGTGGTGGAGAATCACCAGGAAGTTGAATAAATCTCATAGGAGTTGGCATGAAGAAGTTATCCCACTTTCAAATCAGGTGATTCCAGTTTCCCAGTTTGGGAATAGCACATGTTTTTCGTCGTTCCAATCAAACCAGGATGAATCACTTTGTGAGAAGCTTGATTTGGATACATAAAGTGGTGGAGAATCACCAGGAAGTTGAATAAATCTCATAGGAGTTGGGATGAAGAAGTTATCCCACTTTCAAATCAGGTGATTCCAGTTTCCCAGTTTGGAATAGCACAGCTTCTTCGTCGTTCCAATCAAACCAGGATGAATCACTTTGTAAGAAGCTTGATTTGGATACATAAAGTGGTGGAGAATCACCAGGAAGTTGAATAAATCTCATAGGAGTTGGCATGAAGAAGTTATCCCACTTTCAAATCAGGTGATTCCAGTTTCCCAGTTTGGGAATAGCACAGCTTCTTCGTCGTTCCAATCAAACCAGGATGAATCACTTTGTAAGAAGCTTGATTTGGATACATAAAGTGGTGGAGAATCACCAGGAAGTTGAATAAATCTCATAGGAGTTGGATGAAGAAGTTATCCCACTTTCAAATCAGGTGATTCCAGTTTCCCAGTTTGGGAATAGCACAGCTTCTTCGTCGTTCCAATCAAACCAGGATGAATCACTTTGTGAGAAGCTTGATTTGGATACATAAAGTGGTGGAGAATCACCAGGAAGTTGAATAAATCTCATAGGAGTTGGGATGAAGAAGTTATCCCACTTTCAAATCAGGTGATTCCAGTTTCCCAGTTTGGGAATAGCACAGCTTCTTCGTCGTTCCAATCAAACCAGGATGAATCACTTTGTGAAAAGCTTGATTTGGATACATAAAGTGGTGGAGAATCACCAGGAAGTTGAATAAATCTCATAGGAGTTGGGATGAAGAAGTTATCCCACTTTCAAATCAGGTGATTCCAGTTTCCCAGTTTGGGAATAGCACAGCTTCTTCGTCGTTCGTTCCAATCAAACCAGGATGAATCACTTTGTAAGAAGCTTGATTTGGATACATAAAGTGGTGGAGAATCACCAGGAAGTTGAATAAATCTCATAGGAGTTGGGATGAAGAAGTTATCCCACTTTCAAATCAGGTGATTCCAGTTTCCCAGTTTGGGAATAGCACAGCTTCTTCGTCGTTCCAATCAAACCAGGATGAATCACTTTGTGAGAAGCTTGATTTGGATACATAAAGTGGTGGAGAATCACCAGGAAGTTGAATAAATCTCATAGGAGTTGGCATGAAGAAGTTATCCCACTTTCAAATCAGGTGATTCCAGTTTCCCAGTTTGGGAATAGCACAGCTTCTTCTTCGTCGTTCCAATCAAACCAGGATGAATCACTTTGTGAGAAGCTTGATTTGGATACATAAAGTGGTGGAGAATCACCAGGAAGTTGAATAAATCTCATAGGAGTTGGATGAAGAAGTTATCCCACTTTCAAATCAGGTGATTCCAGTTTCCCAGTTTGGGAATAGCACAGCTTCTTTCGTCGTTCCAATCAAACCAGGATGAATCACTTTGTAAGAAGCTTGATTTGGATACATAAAGTGGTGGAGAATCACCAGGAAGTTGAATAAATCTCATAGGAGTTGGCATGAAGAAGTTATCCCACTTTCAAATCAGGTGATTCCAGTTTCCCAGTTTGGGAATAGCACAGCTTCTTCGTCGTTCCAATCAAACCAGGATGAATCACTTTGTAAGAAGCTTGATTTGGATACATAAAGTGGTGGAGAATCACCAGGAAGTTGAATAAATCTCATAGGAGTTGGCATGAAGAAGTTATCCCACTTTCAAATCAGGTGATTCCAGTTTCCCAGTTTGGGAATAGCACAGCTTCTTCGTCGTTCCAATCAAACCAGGATGAATCACTTTGTGAGAAGCTTGATTTGGATACATAAAGTTGTGGAGAATCACCAGGAAGTTGAATAAATCTCATAGGAGTTGGCAAGAGAGTTATCCCACTTTCAAATCAGGTGATTCCAGTTTCCCAGTTTGGGAATAGCACACCTTCTTCGTCGTTTCAAACAAACCAGGATGAATCACTTTGTAAGAAACTTGATTTGGATACATAAGTGGTGGAGAATCACCAGGAAGTTGAAATCTCATAGGAGTTGGATGAAGAAGTTATCCCACTTTCAAATCAGGTGATTCCAGTTTCCCAGTTTGGGAATAGCACAGCTTCTTCGTCGTTCCAATCAAACCAGGATGAATCACTTTGTAGAAGCTTGATTTGGATACATAAAGTGGTGGAGAATCACCAGGAAGTTGAATAAATCTCATAGGAGTTGGGATGAAGAAGTTATCCCACTTTCAAATCAGGTGATTCCAGTTTCCCAGTTTGGGAATAGCACAGCTTCTTCGTCGTTCCAATCAAACCAGGATGAATCACTTTGTAAGAAGCTTGATTTGGATACATAAAGTGGTGGAGAATCACCAGGAAGTTGAATAAATCTCATAGGAGTTGGGATGAAGAAGTTATCCCACTTTCAAATCAGGTGATTCCAGTTTCCCAGTTTGGGAATAGCACAGCTTCTTCGTCGTTCCAATCAAACCAGGATGAATCACTTTGTAAGAAGCTTGATTTGGATACATAAAGTGGTGGAGAATCACCAGGAAGTTGAATAAATCTCATAGGAGTTGGGATGAAGAAGTTATCCCACTTTCAAATCAGGTGATTCCAGTTTCCCAGTTTGGGAATAGCACAGCTTCTTCGTCGTTCCAATCAAACCAGGATGAATCACTTTGTGAGAAGCTTGATTTGGATACATAAAGTGGTGGAGAATCACCAGGAAGTTGAATAAATCTCATAGGAGTTGGGATGAAGAAGTTATCCCACTTTCAAATCAGGTGATTCCAGTTTCCCAGTTTGGGAATAGCACAGCTTCTTCGTCGTTCCAATCAAACCAGGATGAATCACTTTGTAAGAAGCTTGATTTGGATACATAAAGTGGTGGAGAATCACCAGGAAGTTGAATAAATCTCATAGGAGTTGGGATGAAGAAGTTATCCCACTTTCAAATCAGGTGATTCCAGTTTCCCAGTTTGGGAATAGCACAGCTTCTTCGTCGTTCCAATCAAACCAGGATGAATCACTTTGTGAGAAGCTTGATTTGGATACATAAAGTGGTGGAGAATCACCAGGAAGTTGAATAAATCTCATAGGAGTTGGGATGAAGAAGTTATCCCACTTTCAAATCAGGTGATTCCAGTTTCCCAGTTTGGGAATAGCACAGCTTCTTCGTCGTTCCAATCAAACCAGGATGAATCACTTTGTGAGAAGCTTGATTTGGATACATAAAGTGGTGGAGAATCACCAGGAAGTTGAATAAATCTCATAGGAGTTGGGATGAAGAAGTTATCCCACTTTCAAATCAGGTGATTCCAGTTTCCCAGTTTGGGAATAGCACAGCTTCTTCGTCGTTCCAATCAAACCAGGATGAATCACTTTGTGAGAAGCTTGATTTGGATACATAAAGTGGTGGAGAATCACCAGGAAGTTGAATAAATCTCATAGGAGTTGGGATGAAGAAGTTATCCCACTTTCAAATCAGGTGATTCCAGTTTCCCAGTTTGGGAATAGCACAGTCTTCGTCGTTTCCAATCAAACCAGGATAACACTTTGTTAATCACTTTTAGATTGAGTAGAGTATCTGAGTGAATAAGAAAACTAGAAGTGATTTAGAAGAGATTTGAGTATGAAATGAGATTAGAGTCTAGTATAGAACCATTGAAGACAAAGAGACTAAGAGAGACTCATAACTTTCTTACTTTGATTAATGACATGAGTTTACAATATATAGAGAGGCGACATTAGAGACTAGGGTTTAGGAAACTACACTATTACAAGGGATAAGCTTTTGCTTTAATTCAATGATCCAATAAGCTTCCTCCTTAAGGATAAGGTTCCTTTTGCTTTATGCCAACCGCGGACAGGCTGTCATGTGCGCTCCCTTCTTCCTTTTGCAACAGTCTGATCGGATAAGATAAGCAAGGTTCTTCTCAACACACAAGTTTACCTAAGTAACTTTGGTTCACGAGGTCAAGTTACCTTGCCCAATCTGTACGGCCTAGTACGGCTTCTGTACGGCCTTGCCCAATCTTCTCCTAACTCCATTTCCCTTAGCTCCTCAAGTCTCTCTTCTCATATATAATACTAAACTCATCTTAACACTCCCCCTCAAGCTTAGCTTTGTGAAAGTCTAAGCTTGGACAGCCATGAGATCTTCCTCATTAAAAACCTCACTAAGGAAACCCATTGGGATAAAACCTTAATGAGGGAAAAAGAGTAAAGATCTCACAGCTAAGGGGATCAGCTCCTTCTCTTCCCAAGATCTATGAGTCCCAATCTAATGTGAATGGACTCCATAGTCTTTTGTCTTGCTGCCTTGGTGAACACATCAGCCAACTGATCTTCACTTCTCGTATAGCAAGGTAAGATCACTCCAAGCACAATCATCTGTCTCACCTTGTGGCAATCAACCTCAATGTGCTTGGTTCTCTCATGGAACACCGAGTTGGATGCAATGTGAATGGCAGCTTGATTGTCACAATGCATTGTCATTGGAGTGGCTTGATCAATCTCCAAGTGCTTCAAGATGCCTTTGATCCATACCAACTCGTTTGTAAGCTTCAGCATGGCTCTATACTCAGCTTCAGCACTTGAACATGACACCACCTTCTGCTTCTTGCTTTCCAAGTCACCAAGTTGCCTCCAATGAATGTGCAATAGCCGGTTGTTGATCTCCTGTCGGCTCTATCTCCTGCCCAATCAGCATCACAATAGCCCACCACTTCTGTGCTTCCATTGCACCCCATCCATACTCCTTGATCCGGCGAGCCATTTAGATACATCAGCAGTCTCTCCACCATACGCCAGTGATGTTCCTTGGGAAGCTGCATGTGTTGGCTCACCTGATTCACAGCAAAACATATATCAGGCCTTGTGATGGTAAGATAAATCAATTTGCCAACAAGTTTTCTATAGAGTTTAGGATCATGAAATGGCTTGCTGTCTTCAATCTCCCCTCTCTTGGTACTTTGTAGCCATCCTCCATTGGCATCCTTGCTGTCTTGCCTCCATAAGCACCTGCACCTTTCAAAAGATCAAGTGTATACTTCCTTTGGGACATGAACAAACCTTCCTTGGATCTACAAATCTCAATTCCAAGAAAGTATTTCATTTCTCCCAAGTCTTTGATTTCAAACATAGACTTTAGAAACTCCTTGGTTGCTTTGATACCTTCCTTATCACTCCCTGTGATAATGATATCATCACATACACAAGGAGAGCAACCATACCTGAGGAGTAGTGAGGGTAAAGAGAGTGTGATCCAATTCTGACTTCTTAAAGCCTCGGCCGTTCAGAGTTGTGCTCAACTTGTTGTACCAAGCTCTTGGTGATTGCTTCAACCCATAGATAGCCTTCTTTAGCCTCAGTACATTCCCTTTCTTCACTAGATGTTCAAGACCTGGTGGAGGATACATGTAGACTTCATCCTCAAGTTCTCCTTGTAAGAATGCATTCTTCACATCCATTTGCCATAATCCCCATCCAAGGTTAACCGCCAAGCTTAACAATCCTAATGGTGTGTACTTGGCTACTGGTGCAAATGTCTCAATGTAATCCTCTCCATATGTCTGAGTGAACCCTCTTGCTACTAATCTAGTCTTCTTCCTCTCAATCTGACCCATCAGCCTTGTATTTGATTGTGAAGATCCATCTACTAGACACTGCTTCTTCCCTTTTGGTAGTTCACTCTCATACCATGTATCATTCTTTATCATAGCTCCTGCCTCAGCTCCTACTGATTCCTTCCATTCCTTATCCTCCATTGCCTCTTCATAGCTTCTTGGAATGTGATTCTCATCTAAGTTTACCATGAATGCACAATGTGCTTCTGGATATTGAGCAAAAGAACACACGGCCTGAGTAGGATGCTTCACAGCTTGGGCATTGTAGTACACTCTTGTGTTTACCCAACTGGAAGGATCCTTTCTCAGCCTTGTACTTCTTCTCAACACTGGCCCTTCTTGCGCCATCTCTTGTTCTTCTTCTTGTGGCAGCACACTTGGTTCAGATCTTTCTTCTCCTAGCTGACTTGCTTCAGCTCCTTCTTCCCTTAGCTGACTCTCTTCAGCTCCTTCTTGTTGATCATTTGATTCCACAGCTTGATCATGAGAACCAGAACTCTCTTCTCTACTTGTCTCTTCAGGTTTTGAGTTCTTGTTCATTCCCCCCCTCATGCTCAAGATTGGAAGTCTGATGATCCGGTACTGGAGTAGTGCTCCTCCCCCCTTGATTCATGTTGATTCCAAGGCCCTCTAGGATAATCCTCAAGGTTTCAGCTCTATCAGAAGTGAGATCTTTTCAAATCTTCTTGAATCTGTTCCTCATAGTATCCTTTTCTTCAACAAACTTCACTTCTCTAGATACTAACACTCTCCTTGTGTTAGGATCATAGCACTTGTATCCTTTCTGACTTGATGAATATCCAATAAACATTGCCTTTGAACTCTTAGCCTTCTAGCTTGTTTCTTATCTCTCCAGGCACCATCACAAAACACAAACATCCAAAGATCTTCATATGCTCTAGAGAGGGCTTGTACTGATTCAGTACCTCAAATGGTGATTGTCCTTGAAGAATCAGAGTGGTGTCCTGTTGATGAGATAAAAGCCGTAGCAACTGCATCACTCCAAAACTTCTTAGGCACGTTGGATTGAAACATCATGGACCTGGCTACTTCCATCAAATGCCTGTTCTTCCTCTCAGCCACACCATTCTGTTGTGGGGTATAGGGACAGCTTGTCTGATGAAGGATTCCATGCTGAGATAGGTGTAGTTTGAATGCTTGTCCCGTGTACTCTCCTCCATCTGACCTGAAAATCTTTATCTTGGCATTGTAATGGTTAGTCACATAGGATTGAAAGTTTTTAAATGCATCAAGTACCCTATCTTTGGTTGGAATTAAGGTTAACCAGGTGTATTTGGATTTTTCATCAATGAAAGTTACATAATACTTATGGTTTTCTCTAGATAGGCAGGGTGCAGTCCAAACATCAGAATGAATAAGATCAAAACATTTTTCATAAACAGTAGTAGACTGGGTAAAGACAGTTCTACAATGCTTGCCTAAAATGCAAGCTTCACAATCATTATTCTCAAAGGAAACACCTGGCAACATCAGTTTTAAAGCCTTATTATGAGGGTGTCCTAATCTAGCATGCCACAATGCATTTTTACTTAAACCAGAACTAGAAACAGAAGTAAACGAGCAGCTATATCTAGAAACAGGAGTGAGATCTTCAAGTAAATATAGCTCTCCTTTAGTCACTCCCTTTCCAATCATCTTGCTGCTTTAATATCCTGAAACTTAACATCATTAGGACTGAATATAACATTGCATTGCAAATCAGTAGCACACTTCTTAACAGATAACAAGTTTGATGTAAATTCAGGCATATAAAAAGCTTTAGTTCCTTATCAAACAGTTTAAGACTTCCTATTCCTCTAATAGGAATCTTATCTCCATTAGCAATCATTACATTTCCATTCATTGGCACAATGTTTTAATCAAGCTAGTATCACTTATCATATGATGAGATGCACCTGAATCAATCACTAATGGCTTAATGTCATGAGAACTAGCAATATGCGCAAGGATACTAGATGGTTTGAATGCATGATCATTTCTAGCAAAGTTTGCAATCCTAGATTGATTTACCATTTCTATCAAGCTCTCATGCATCCTATCAGTTCTAGTTAGATTCTCATAGTTCTCTACCACCCTAGCACCAAAAGAATACCCAAAGATGTTACCATTCTCCTTGAACATCTTAATGAGAGCATCAAGGTCGGATCTCCTTAGATACTCTTGATCATTGTTCCCACGGTTGCTTGGTGCCCCGGTGTAGGCAACAAGAGACTTCCCATCCCCTGCCTCACGCCCATCTATCTCCTTTCCTTTGCTTGTACCAGCTCCACCCGTTCCATCTGATGCATTAGCCCTTGCTTCACGGTCCTTCATGAACTTTGCCGGCTTGAGGTGTGGGTGAAGGATCCAGCATTGGCTCTTCTTGTGGCCATGCTTCTTGCAGTGATCACAGTTCCCATTGAACCTCCTCTCCTCAAACTTCCCATGCGCAGCAGCCTTGTTTGCTTGCGGAGCTTCACTCCCTCCTCTTGAGTTGCTTGGCTTGCAAGGGAAAGGTCTCCTTCTTTGCAACAGCCAATGGAGCCTTGCTCCTTCTGAATCCGTGCACACACATCCTCAAGGTCAGGTAGATTGTCCTCCCTCAGCAGGTGCTGGATGAGACCGTTGTAAGCCGGGTTCAGCGTGAGGAGTAGCCCAAAGACCTTGTCTTGCTCTCTCCTCTGTTAAGCTCATCAGCATCCGTTGTGCTTGGCCTAAGCATCTCCATCTCGGACCAGAGACTCCTGAATCTCCCTAGATGCTGGTGAACTCCATGTCTTCTTGTACAAGGTTGTTGATGGCTTGCTTCACTTCAAACACTCGGCTTAGGTTTGAAGTGTTGCCATACACCTTCTTCAAGGTATCCCACAGCTCTTTAGCAGACTCACAGTAGCTGTAT
Organism: Brassica napus; assembly: GCF_020379485.1. Taxonomy (NCBI): domain Eukaryota; kingdom Viridiplantae; phylum Streptophyta; class Magnoliopsida; order Brassicales; family Brassicaceae; genus Brassica; species Brassica napus. Next base: position 12,776 of record NW_026016393.1, read on the forward strand.
GCATCCAGAATAGCCGGCTCAAGGGACGCATGAAGCCAAGACATCACCAACATGTCCTCTTGATGCCACTTCTCTTCTGCCTTGCTTGCCGCTTCATCTTCAGCCTCTCCTTGAGTGATGAGCTTTGGAGCTTCTCCTGGCGTGATGTGCTTCCAAAGCCCCTGCTTCCCACTGTGGTTCTCACCATCCGAGACCACACCAAGTAGTTGTTTCCTTGAAACAAACCGCCACCTTCATGTTCATGTTCATCCCACTCTCCATGTTGAATGTAGAACCCTTTAGACTTCAATAACTTTCTCTTGAGGTAACTGTCTTGAGCGAACACTAGCAGCTTCAAACAACCAATAAACTCAGAAAGACTACCCAGAACCGCTTAAGAACACAAGAACACCAAACTGTTTCTTCAAAGCTTCAATCTTGAATCTTCAAAGAACCCAACGAAACCAAGTTCTCTAGGAACCTGGCTCTGATACCATATCACTTTTAGGATTGAGTAGAGTAATCTGAGTGAATAAGAAAGACTAGAAGTGATTTAGAAGAGATTTGAGTATGAAATGAGATTAAGAGTCTAGTATAGAACCATTGAGAGACAAAGAGACTAAGAGAGACTCATAACTTTCTTACTTTGATTAATGACATGAGGTTACAATATATAGAGAGGCGACATTAGAGACTAGGGTTAGGAAACTACACTATTACAAGGGATAAGCTTTTGCTTTAATTCAAATGATCCAATAAGCTTCCTCCTTAAGGATAAGGTTCCTTTTGCTTTATGCCAACCGCGGACAGGCTGTCATGTGCGCTCCCTCTTCCTTTTGCAACAGTCTGATCGGATAAGGATAAGCAAGGCTTCTTCTCAACACACAAAGTTACCTAAGTAACTTTGGTTCACCGAGGTCAGTTACCTTGCCCCAATCTGTACGGCCTAGTACGGCTTCTGTACGGCCTTGCCCAATCTCTCCTAACTCCATTTCCCTTAGCTCCTCAAGTCATCTCTTCTCATATACTGAATCATCTTAACATTTGATAGCTTGATTTGGAGACATAAAGTAGGGAGTGAAGCACCAGAGTTGAATAAATCTCATAAGAGTCAGTGTTGATCAATAAGTGAAGTTAAAGTATAGCCCATTTTCAAATCAGGTGATTCCAAGTTCCCCAGTGGGTGGGAATAGCACGCTTCTTCCGGCGTTCCAATAAAACAAGGATGAATCACTTGTGTTAAAGCTGATTTGATACATAAATGATGTGGTTAGAATCACCAGGAAGTTGAATAAATCTCATGGAGTTGGGATGAAGAAGGTATCACTGTGCAAATTCAGGTGATTCCAGTTTTTCCAGTTTGGGAATAGCACAGCTTCTTCGTCGTTCCAATCAACCAAATGAAATCTCTTTGTGAGAGCTTGATTTGGATAGATAAGGGTGGAGATCACCAGGAGTAGAAAAAATCTCATAGGAGTTGGGATGAAGAAGTTATCCCACTTTCAAATCAGGTGATTCCAGTTTCCCAGTTTGGGAATAGCACAGCTTCTTCGTCGTTCCAATCAAACCAGGATGAATCACTTTGTGGAAGCTTGATTTGGATACATAAGTGGTGGAAAATCACCAGGAAGTTGAATAAATCTCATAGGATTGGGATGAAGAAGTTTCCCAATGCTTATCAAATCAGGTGATTCCAGTTTCCAGTTTGGGAATAGCACAGCTTCTTCGTCGTTCCAATCAAACCAGGATGAATCACTTTGTAAGAAGCTTGATTTGATACATAAATGGTGGAGAATCACCAGGAAGTTGATAAATCTCATGGGAGTTGGGATGAAGAAGTTATCCCACTTTTCAAATCAGGTGATTCCAGTTTTCCAGTTTGGGAATAAGCACAGCTTCTTCGTCGTTCCAATCAAACCAGAATGATGAATCACTTTGTGAGAAGCTTGATTTGGATACTAAAGTGGTGGAGGAATCACCAGGAGTTAATAAATCTCATAGGAGTTGGGATGAAGAAGTTATCCCACTTTCACAAATCA
>NW_026016394.1:0-33204 GCF_020379485.1 Brassica napus
TTTGTGAGAAGCTTGATTTGGATACATAAAGTGGTGGAGAATCACCAGGAAGTTGAATAAATCTCATAGGAGTTGGAAGAAGAAGTTATCCCACTTTCAATCAGGTGATTCCAGTTTCCCAGTTGGGAATAGCACAGCTTCTTCGTCGTTCCAATCAAACAGGATGAATCACTTTGTGAGAAGCTTGATTTGGATACATAAAGTGGTGGAGAATCACCAGAAGTTGAATAATCTCATAGGAGTTTGGATGAAGAAGTTATCCCACTTTCAAATCAGGTGATTCCAATTTCCCAGTTTGGGAATAGCACAGCTTCTTCGTCGTTCCAATCAAACCAGGATGAATCACTTTGTAAGAAGCTTGATTTGGATACATAAAGTGGTGGAGAATCACCAGGAAGTTGAATAAATCTCATAGGAATTGGCAAAGAAGTTATCCCACTTTCAAATCAGGTGATTCCAGTTTCCCAGTTTGGGAATAGCACAGCTTCTTCGTCGTTCCAATCAAACCAGGATGAATCACTTTGTAAGAAGCTTGATTTGGATACATAAATGGTGGAGAATCACCAGGAAGTTGAATAAATCTCATAGGAGTTGGATGAAGAAGTTATCCCACTTTCAAATCAGGTGATTCCAGTTTCCCAGTTTGGGAATAGCACAGCTTCTTCGTCGTTCCAATCAAACCAGGATGAATCACTTTGTGAGAAGCTTGATTTGGATACATAAAGTGGTGGAGAATCACCAGGAAGTTGAATAAATCTCATAGGAGTTGGGATGAAGAAGTTATCCCACTTTCAAATCAGGTGATTCCAGTTTCCCAGTTTGGGAATAGCACAGCTTCTTCGTCGTTCCAATCAAACCAGGATGAATCACTTTGTGAAAAGCTTGATTTGGATACATAAAGTGGTGGAGAATCACCAGGAAGTTGAATAAATCTCATAGGAGTTGGGATGAAGAAGTTATCCCACTTTCAAATCAGGTGATTCCAGTTTCCCAGTTTGGGAATAGCACAGCTTCTTCGTCGTTCCAATCAAACCAGGATGAATCACTTTGTAAGAAGCTTGATTTGGATACATAAAGTGGTGGAGAATCACCAGGAAGTTGAATAAATCTCATAGGAGTTGGGATGAAGAAGTTATCCCACTTTCAAATCAGGTGATTCCAGTTTCCCAGTTTGGGAATAGCACAGCTTCTTCGTCGTTCCAATCAACCAGGATGAATCACTTTGTAAGAAGCTTGATTTGGATACATAAAGTGGTGGAGAATCACCAGGAAGTTGAATAAATCTCATAGGAGTTGGCATGAAGAAGTTATCCCACTTTCAAATCAGGTGATTCCAGTTTCCCAGTTTGGGAATAGCACAGCTTCTTCGTCGTTCCAATCAAACCAGGATGAATCACTTTGTGAGAAGCTTGATTTGGATACATAAAGTGGTGGAGAATCACCAGGAAGTTGAATAAATCTCATAGGAGTTGGGATGAAGAAGTTATCCCACTTTCAAATCAGGTGATTCCAGTTTCCCAGTTTGGGAATAGCACAGCTTCTTCGTCGTTCCAATCAAACCAGGATGAATCACTTTGTAAGAAGCTTGATTTGGATACATAAAGTGGTGGAGAATCACCAGGAAGTTGAATAAATCTCATAGGAGTTGGGATGAAGAAGTTATCCCACTTTCAAATCAGGTGATTCCAGTTTCCCAGTTTGGGAATAGCACAGCTTCTTCGTCGTTCCAATCAAACCAGGATGAATCACTTTGTAAGAAGCTTGATTTGGATACATAAAGTGGTGGAGAATCACCAGGAAGTTGAATAAATCTCATAGGAGTTGGGATGAAGAAGTTATCCCACTTTCAAATCAGGTGATTCCAGTTTCCCAGTTTGGGAATAGCACAGCTTCTTCGTCGTTCCAATCAAACCAGGATGAATCACTTTGTAAGAAGCTTGATTTGGATACATAAAGTGGTGGAGAATCACCAGGAAGTTGAATAAATCTCATAGGAGTTGGCATGAAGAAGTTATCCCACTTTCAAATCAGGTGATTCCAGTTTCCCAGTTTGGGAATAGCACAGCTTCTTCGTCGTTCCAATCAAACCAGGATGAATCACTTTGTAAGAAGCTTGATTTGGATACATAAAGTGGTGGAGAATCACCAGGAAGTTGAATAAATCTCATAGGAGTTGGGATGAAGAAGTTATCCCACTTTCAAATCAGGTGATTCCAGTTTCCCAGTTTGGGAATAGCACAGCTTCTTCGTCGTTCCAATCAAACCAGGATGAATCACTTTGTAAGAAGCTTGATTTGGATACATAAAGTGGTGGAGAATCACCAGGAAGTTGAATAAATCTCATAGGAGTTGGGATGAAGAAGTTATCCCACTTTCAAATCAGGTGATTCCAGTTTCCCAGTTTGGGAATAGCACAGCTTCTTCGTCGTTCCAATCAAACCAGGATGAATCACTTTGTAAGAAGCTTGATTTGGATACATAAAGTGGTGGAGAATCACCAGGAAGTTGAATAAATCTCATAGGAGTTGGGATGAAGAAGTTATCCCACTTTCAAATCAGGTGATTCCAGTTTCCCAGTTTGGGAATAGCACAGCTTCTTCGTCGTTCCAATCAAACCAGGATGAATCACTTTGTAAGAAGCTTGATTTGGATACATAAAGTGGTGGAGAATCACCAGGAAGTTGAATAAATCTCATAGGAGTTGGGATGAAGAAGTTATCCCACTTTCAAATCAGGTGATTCCAGTTTCCCAGTTTGGGAATAGCACAGCTTCTTCGTCGTTCCAATCAAACCAGGATGAATCACTTTGTAAGAAGCTTGATTTGGATACATAAAGTGGTGGAGAATCACCAGGAAGTTGAATAAATCTCATAGGAGTTGGGATGAAGAAGTTATCCCACTTTCAAATCAGGTGATTCCAGTTTCCCAGTTTGGGAATAGCACAGCTTCTTCGTCGTTCCAATCAAACCAGGATGAATCACTTTGTAAGAAGCTTGATTTGGATACATAAAGTGGTGGAGAATCACCAGGAAGTTGAATAAATCTCATAGGAGTTGGGATGAAGAAGTTATCCCACTTTCAAATCAGGTGATTCCAGTTTCCCAGTTTGGGAATAGCACAGCTTCTTCGTCGTTCCAATCAAACCAGGATGAATCACTTTGTAAGAAGCTTGATTTGGATACATAAAGTGGTGGAGAATCACCAGGAAGTTGAATAAATCTCATAGGAGTTGGGATGAAGAAGTTATCCCACTTTCAAATCAGGTGATTCCAGTTTCCCAGTTTGGGAATAGCACAGCTTCTTCGTCGTTCCAATCAAACCAGGATGAATCACTTTGTAAGAAGCTTGATTTGGATACATAAAGTGGTGGAGAATCACCAGGAAGTTGAATAAATCTCATAGGAGTTGGGATGAAGAAGTTATCCCACTTTCAAATCAGGTGATTCCAGTTTCCCAGTTTGGGAATAACACAGCTTCTTTGTCGTTCCAATCAAACCAGGATGAATCACTTTGTGAGAAGCTTGATTTGGATACATAAAGTGGTGGAGAATCACCAGGAAGTTGAATAAATCTCATAGGAGTTGGGATGAAGAAGTTATCCCACTTTCAAATCAGGTGATTCCAGTTTCCCAGTTTGGGAATAGCACAGCTTCTTCGTCGTTCCAATCAAACCAGGATGAATCACTTTGTTATCACTTTTAGGATTGAGTAGAGTAATCTGAGTGAATAAGAAAGACTAGAAGTGATTTAGAAGAGATTTGAGTATGAAATGAGATTAAGAGTCTAGTATAGAACCATTGAGAGACAAAGAGACTAAGAGAGACTCATAACTTTCTTACTTTGATTAATGACATGAGTTTACAATATATAGAGAGGCGACATTAGAGACTAGGGTTTAGGAAACTACACTATTACAAGGGATAAGCTTTTGCTTTAATTCAAATGATCCAATAAGCTTCCTCCTTAAGGATAAGGTTCCTTTTGCTTTATGCCAACCGCGGACAGGCTGTCATGTGCGCTCCCTTCTTCCTTTTGCAACAGTCTGATCAGATAAGGATAAGCAAGGCTTCTTCTCAACACACAAAGTTACCTAAGTAACTTTGGTTCACGGAGGTCAAGTTACCTTGCCCAATCTGTACGGCCTAGTACGGCTTCTGTACGGCCTTGCCCAATCTCTCCTAACTCCATTTCCCTTAGCTCCTCAAGTCATCTCTTCTCATATACTAACTCATCTTAACACTCCCCCTCAAGCTTAGCTTTGTGAAAGTCTAAGCTTGGACAGCCATGAGATCTTCCTCATTAAAAACCTCACTAAGGAAAACCCATTGGGATAAAACCTTAATGAGGGAAAAAGAGTAAAGATCTCACAGCTAAGGGGATCAGCTCCTTCTCTTCCCAAGATCTATGAGTCCCAATCTAATGTGAATGGACTCCATAGTCTTTTGTCTTGCTGCCTTGGTGAACACATCAGCCAACTGATCTTCACTTCTCGTATAGCAAGGTAAGATCACTCCAAGCACAATCATCTGTCTCACCTTGTGGCAATCAACCTCAATGTGCTTGGTTCTCTCATGGAACACCGAGTTGGATGCAATGTGAATGGCAGCTTGATTGTCACAATGCATTGTCATTGGAGTGGCTTGATCAATCTCCAAGTGCTTCAAGATGCCTTTGATCCATACCAACTCGTTTGTAAGCTTCAGCATGGCTCTATACTCAGCTTCAGCACTTGAACATGACACCACCTTCTGCTTCTTGCTTTTCCAAGTCACCAAGTTGCCTCCAATGAATGTGCAATAGCCGGTTGTTGATCTCCTGTCGGCTCTATCTCCTGCCCAATCAGCATCACAATAGCCCACCACTTCTGTGCTTCCATTGCACCCCATCCATACTCCTTGATCCGGCGAGCCATTTAGATACATCAGCAGTCTCTCCACCATACGCCAATGATGTTCCTTGGGAAGCTGCATGTGTTGGCTCACCTGATTCACAGCAAAACATATATCAGGCCTTGTGATGGTAAGATAAATCAATTTGCCAACAAGTTTTCTATAGAGTTTAGGATCATGAAATGGCTTGCTGTCTTCAATCTCCCCCTCTCTTGGTACTTTGTAGCCATCCTCCATTGGCATCCTTGCTGTCTTGCCTCCATAAGCACCTGCACCTTTCAAAAGATCAAGTGTATACTTTCTTTGGGACATGAACAAACCTTCCTTGGATCTACAAATCTCAATTCCAAGAAAGTATTTCATTTCTCCCAAGTCTTTGATTTCAAACATAGATTTGAGAAACTCTTTGGTTGCTTTGATACCTTCCTTGTCACTCCCTGTGATAATGATATCATCCACATACACAAGGAGAGCAACCATACCTGAGGGAGTAGTGAGGGTAAAGAGAGTATGATCCAATTCTGACTTCTTAAAGCCTCGGCCGTTCAGAGTTGTGCTCAACTTGTTGTACCAAGCTCTTGGTGATTGCTTCAACCCATAGATAGCCTTCTTTAGCCTCAGTACATTCCCTCTCTTCACTAGATGTTCAAGACCTGGTGGAGGATACATGTAGACTTCATCCTCAAGTTCTCCTTGTAAGAATGCATTCTTCACATCCATTTGCCATAATCCCCATCCAAGGTTAACCGCCAAGCTTAGGACAATCCTAATGGTGTGTAACTTGGCTACTGGTGCAAATGTCTCAATGTAATCCTCTCCATATGTTTGAGTGAACCCTCTTGCTACTAATCTAGTCTTCTTCCTCTCAATCTGCCCATCAGCCTTGTATTTGATTGTGAAGATCCATCTACTAGATACTGCCTTCTTCCCTTTTGGTAGTTCACTCTCATACCATGTATCATTCTTTATCATAGCTCCTGCCTCAGCTCCTACTGATTCCTTCCATTCCTTATCCTCCATTGCCTCTTCATAGCTTCTTGGAATGTGATTCTCATCTAAGTTTACCATGAATGCACAATGTGCTTCTGGATATTGAGCAAAAGAACACACGGCCTGAGTAGGATGCTTCACAGCTTGGGCATTGTAGTACACTCTTGTGTTTACCCAACTGGAAGGATCCTTTCTCAGCCTTGTACTTCTTCTCAACACTGGCCCTTCTTGCGCCATCTCTTGTTCTTCTTCTTGTGGCAGCACACTTGGTTCAGATCTTTCTTCTCCTAGCTGACTTGCTTCAGCTCCTTCTTCCCTTAGCTGACTCTCTTCAGCTTCTTCTTGTTGATCATTTGATTCCACAGCTTGATCATGAGAACCAGAACTCTCTTCTCTACTTGTCTCTTCACGGTTTTGAGTTCTTGTTTCATTCCCCCCCTCATGCTCAAGATTGGAAGTCTGATGATCCGGTACTGGAGTAGTGCTCCTCCCACCTTGATTCATGTTGATTCCAAGACCCTCTAGGATAATCCTCAAGGTTTCAGCTCTATCAGAAGTGAGATCTTTCAAATCATCTTGAATCTGTTCCTCATAGTATCCTTTTTCTTCAACAAACTTCACTTCTCTAGATACTAACACTCTCCTTGTGTTAGGATCATAGCACTTGTATCCTTTCTGACTTGATGAATATCCAATAAACATTGCCTTTGAACTCTTAGCTTCTAGCTTGTTTCTTATCTCTCCAGGCACCATCACAAAACACAAACATCCAAAGATCTTCATATGCTCTAGAGAGGGCTTGTACTGATTCAGTACCTCAAATGGTGATTGTCCTTGAAGAATCAGAGTTGGTGTCCTGTTGATGAGATAACAAGCCGTAGCAACTGCATCACTCCAAAACTTCTTAGGCACGTTGGATTGAAACATCATGGACCTGGCTACTTCCATCAAATGCCTGTTCTTCCTCTCAGCCACACCATTCTGTTGTGGGGTATAGGGACAGCTTGTCTGATGAAGGATTCCATGCTGAGATAGGTGTAGTTTGAATGCTTGTCCCGTGTACTCTCCTCCATTATCTGACCTGAAAATCTTTATCTTGGCATTGTAATGGTTAGTCACATAGGATTGAAAGTTTTTAAATGCATCAAGTACCCTATCTTTGGTTGGAATTAAGGTTAACCAGGTGTATTTGGATTTTTCATCAATGAAAGTTACATAATACTTATGGTTTTCTCTAGATAGGCAGGGTGCAGTCCAAACATCAGAATGAATAAGATCAAAACATTTTTCATAAACAGTAGTAGACTTGGTAAAGACAGTTCTACAATGCTTGCCTAAAATGCAAGCTTCACAATCATTATTCTCAAAGGAAACACCTGGCAACATCAGTTTTAAAGCCTTATTATGAGGGTGTCCTAATCTAGCATGCCACAATGCATTTTTACTTAAACCAGAACTAGAAACAGAAGTAAACGAGCAGCTATATCTAGAAACAGGAGTGAGATCTTCAAGTAAATATAGCTCTCCTTTAGTCACTCCCTTTCCGATCATCTTGCTGCTTTTAATATCCTGAAACTTAACATCATTAGGACTGAATATAACATTGCATTGCAAATCAGTAGCACACTTCTTAACAGATAACAAGTTTGATGTAAATTCAGGCATATAAAAAGCTTTAGTTTCCTTATCAAACAGTTTAAGACTTCCTATTCCTCTAATAGGAATCTTATCTCCATTAGCAATCATTACATTTCCATTCATTGGCACAATGTTTTTAATCAAGCTAGTATCACTTATCATATGATGAGATGCACCTGAATCAATCACTAATGGCTTAATGTCATGAGAACTAGCAATATGCGCAAGGATACTAGATGGTTTGAATGCATGATCATTTCTAGCAAAGTTTGCAATCCTAGATTGATTTACCATTTCTATCAAGCTCTCATGCATCCTATCAGTTCTAGTTAGATTCTCATAGTTCTCTACCACCCTAGCACCAAAAGAATACCCAAAGATGTTACCATTCTCCTTGAACATCTTAATGAGAGCATCAAGGTCGGATCTCCTTAGATACTCTTGATCATTGTTCCCACGGTTGCTTGGTGCCCCGGTGTAGGCAACAAGAGACTTCCCATCCCCTGCCTCACGCCCATCTATCTCCTTTCCTTTGCTTGTACCAGCTCCACCCGTTCCATCTGATGCATTAGCCCTTGCTTCACGGTCCTTCATGAACTTTGCCGGCTTGAGGTGTGGGTGAAGGATCCAGCATTGGCTCTTCTTGTGGCCATGCTTCTTGCAGTGATCACAGTTCCCATTGAACCTCCTCTCCTCAAACTTCCCATGCGCAGCAGCCTTGTTTGCTTGCGGAGCTTCACTCCCCTCCTCTTGAGTTGCTTGGCTTGCAAGGGAAAGGTCTCCTTTCTTTGCAAACAGCCCAATGGAGCCTTGCTCCTTCTGAATCCGTGCACACACATCCTCAAGGTCAGGTAGATTGTCCTCCCTAAGCAGGTGCTGGATGAGACCGTTGTAAGCCGGGTTCAGCGTGAGGAGTAGCCCAAAGACCTTGTCTTGCTCTCTCCTCTTGTTAAGCTCATCAGCATCCGTTGTGCTTGGCCTAAGCATCTCCATCTCGGACCAGAGACTCCTGAATCTCCCTAGATGCTTGGTGAACTCCATGTCTTCTTGTACAAGGTTGTTGATGGCTTGCTTCACTTCAAACACTCGGCTTAGGTTTGAAGTGTTGCCATACACCTTCTTCAAGGTATCCCACAGCTCTTTAGCAGACTCACAGTAGCTGTATGCATCCAGAATAGCCGGCTCAAGGGACGCATGAAGCACAGACATCACCAACATGTCCTCTTGATGCCACTTCTCTTCTGCCTTGCTTGCCGCTTCATCTTCAGCCTCTCCTTGAGTGATGAGCTTTGGAGCTTCTCCTGGCGTGATGTGCTTCCAAAGCCCCTTGCTTCCCACTGTGGTTCTCACCATCCGAGACCACACCAAGTAGTTGTTTCCCTTGAAACAAACCGCCACCTTCATGTTCATGTTCATCCCACTCTCCATGTTGAATGTAGAACCCTTTAGACTTCAATAACTTTCTCTTGAGGTAACTGTCTTGAGCGAACACTAGCAGCTTCAAACAACCAATAGAACTCAGAAAGACTACCCAGAACCGCTTAAGAACACAAGAACACCAAACTGTTTCTTCAAAGCTTCAATCTTGAATCTTCAAAGAACCCAACGAAACCAAGTTCTCTAGGAACCTGGCTCTGATACCATATCACTTTTAGGATTGAGTAGAGTAATCTGAGTGAATAAGAAAGACTAGAAGTGATTTAGAAGAGATTTGAGTATGAAATGAGATTAAGAGTCTAGTATAGAACCATTGAGAGACAAAGAGACTAAGAGAGACTCATAACTTTCTTACTTTGATTAATGACATGAGTTTACAATATATAGAGAGGCGACATTAGAGACTAGGGTTTAGGAAACTACACTATTACAAGGGATAAGCTTTTGCTTTAATTCAAATGATCCAATAAGCTTCCTCCTTAAGGATAAGGTTCCTTTTGCTTTATGCCAACCGCGGACAGGCTGTCATGTGCGCTCCCTTCTTCCTTTTGCAACAGTCTGATCGGATAAGGATAAGCAAGGCTTCTTCTCAACACACAAAGTTACCTAAGTAACTTTGGTTCACGGAGGTCAAGTTACCTTGCCCAATCTGTACGGCCTAGTACGGCTTCTGTACGGCCTTGCCCAATCTTCTCCTAACTCCATTTCCCTTAGCTCCTCAAGTCATCTCTTCTCATATACTAAACTCATCTTAACATTTGTAAGAAGCTTGATTTGGATACATAAAGTGGTGGAAAATCACCAGGAAGTTGAATAAATCTCATAGGAGTTGGCATGAAGAAGTTATCCCACTTTCAAATCAGGTGATTCCAGTTTCCCAGTTTGGGAATAGCACAGCTTCTTCGTCGTTCCAATCAAACCAGGATGAATCACTTTGTAAGAAGCTTGATTTGGATACATAAAGTGGTGGAGAATCACCAGGAAGTTGAATAAATCTCATAGGAGTTGGGATGAAGAAGTTATCCCACTTTCAAATCAGGTGATTCCAGTTTCCCAGTTTGGGAATAGCACAGCTTCTTCGTCGTTCCAATCAAACCAGGATGAATCACTTTGTGAGAAGCTTGATTTGGATACATAAAGTGGTGGAGAATCACCAGGAAGTTGAATAAATCTCATAGGAGTTGGGATGAAGAAGTTATCCCACTTTCAAATCAGGTGATTCCAGTTTCCCAGTTTGGGAATAGCACAGCTTCTTCGTCGTTCCAATCAAACCAGGATGAATCACTTTGTGAGAAGCTTGATTTGGATACATAAAGTGGTGGAGAATCACCAGGAAGTTGAATAAATCTCATAGGAGTTGGGATGAAGAAGTTATCCCACTTTCAAATCAGGTGATTCCAGTTTCCCAGTTTGGGAATAGCACAGCTTCTTCGTCGTTCCAATCAAACCAGGATGAATCACTTTGTAAGAAGCTTGATTTGGATACATAAAGTGGTGGAGAATCACCAGGAAGTTGAATAAATCTCATAGGAGTTGGGATGAAGAAGTTATCCCACTTTCAAATCAGGTGATTCCAGTTTCCCAGTTTGGGAATAGCACAGCTTCTTCGTCGTTCCAATCAAACCAGGATGAATCACTTTGTAAGAAGCTTGATTTGGATACATAAAGTGGTGGAGAATCACCAGGAAGTTGAATAAATCTCATAGGAGTTGGGATGAAGAAGTTATCCCACTTTCAAATCAGGTGATTCCAGTTTCCCAGTTTGGGAATAGCACAGCTTCTTCGTCGTTCCAATCAAACCAGGATGAATCACTTTGTAGAAGCTTGATTTGGATACATAAAGTGGTGGAGAATCACCAGGAAGTTGAATAAATCTCATAGGAGTTGGGATGAAGAAGTTATCCCACTTTCAAATCAGGTGATTCCAGTTTCCCAGTTTGGGAATAGCACAGCTTCTTCGTCGTTCCAATCAAACCAGGATGAATCACTTTGTAAGAAGCTTGATTTGGATACATAAAGTGGTGGAGAATCACCAGGAAGTTGAATAAATCTCATAGGAGTTGGGATGAAGAAGTTATCCCACTTTCAAATCAGGTGATTCCAGTTTCCCAGTTTGGGAATAGCACAGCTTCTTCGTCGTTCCAATCAAACCAGGATGAATCTTTGTGAGAAGCTTGATTTGGATACATAAAGTGGTGGAGAATCACCAGGAAGTTGAATAAATCTCATAGGAGTTGGGATGAAGAAGTTATCCCACTTTCAAATCAGGTGATTCCAGTTTCCCAGTTTGGGAATAGCACAGCTTCTTCGTCGTTCCAATCAAACCAGGATGAATCACTTTGTGAGAAGCTTGATTTGGATACATAAAGTGGTGGAGAATCACCAGGAAGTTGAATAAATCTCATAGGAGTTGGGATGAAGAAGTTATCCCACTTTCAAATCAGGTGATTCCAGTTTCCCAGTTTGGGAATAGCACAGCTTCTTCGTCGTTCCAATCAAACCAGGATGAATCACTTTGTAAGAAGCTTGATTTGGATACATAAAGTGGTGGAGAATCACCAGGAAGTTGAATAAATCTCATAGGAGTTGGGATGAAGAAGTTATCCCACTTTCAAATCAGGTGATTCCAGTTTCCCAGTTTGGGAATAGCACAGCTTCTTCGTCGTTCCAATCAAACCAGGATGAATCACTTTGTAAGAAGCTTGATTTGGATACATAAAGTGGTGGAGAATCACCAGGAAGTTGAATAAATCTCATAGGAGTTGGGATGAAGAAGTTATCCCACTTTCAAATCAGGTGATTCCAGTTTCCCAGTTTGGGAATAGCACAGCTTCTTCGTCGTTCCAATCAAACCAGGATGAATCACTTTGTGAGAAGCTTGATTTGGATACATAAAGTGGTGGAGAATCACCAGGAAGTTGAATAAATCTCATAGGAGTTGGGATGAAGAAGTTATCCCACTTTCAAATCAGGTGATTCCAGTTTTCCAGTTTGGGAATAGCACAGCTTCTTCGTCGTTCCAATCAAACCAGGATGAATCACTTTGTGAGAAGCTTGATTTGGATACATAAAGTGGTGGAGAATCACCAGGAAGTTGAATAAATCTCATAGGAGTTGGGATGAAGAAGTTATCCCACTTTCAAATCAGGTGATTCCAGTTTCCCAGTTTGGGAATAGCACAGCTTCTTCGTCGTTCCAATCAAACCAGGATGAATCACTTTGTAAGAAGCTTGATTTGGATACATAAAGTGGTGGAGAATCACCAGGAAGTTGAATAAATCTCATAGGAGTTGGGATGAAGAAGTTATCCCACTTTCAAATCAGGTGATTCCAGTTTCCCAGTTTGGGAATAGCACAGCTTCTTCGTCGTTCCAATCAAACCAGGATGAATCACTTTGTAAGAAGCTTGATTTGGATACATAAAGTGGTGGAGAATCACCAGGAAGTTGAATAAATCTCATAGGAGTTGGGATGAAGAAGTTATCCCACTTTCAAATCAGGTGATTCCAGTTTCCCAGTTTGGGAATAGCACAGCTTCTTCGTCGTTCCAATCAAACCAGGATGAATCACTTTGTAAGAAGCTTGATTTGGATACATAAAGTGGTGGAGAATCACCAGGAAGTTGAATAAATCTCATAGGAGTTGGGATGAAGAAGTTATCCCACTTTCAAATCAGGTGATTCCAGTTTCCCAGTTTGGGAATAGCACAGCTTCTTCGTCGTTCCAATCAAACCAGGATGAATCACTTTGTGAGAAGCTTGATTTGGATACATAAAGTGGTGGAGAATCACCAGGAAGTTGAATAAATCTCATAGGAGTTGGGATGAAGAAGTTATCCCACTTTCAAATCAGGTGATTCCAGTTTCCCAGTTTGGGAATAGCACAGCTTCTTCGTCGTTCCAATCAAACCAGGATGAATCACTTTGTAAGAAGCTTGATTTGGATACATAAAGTGGTGGAGAATCACCAGGAAGTTGAATAAATCTCATAGGAGTTGGGATGAAGAAGTTATCCCACTTTCAAATCAGGTGATTCCAGTTTCCCAGTTTGGGAATAGCACAGCTTCTTCGTCGTTCCAATCAAACCAGGATGAATCACTTTGTAAGAAGCTTGATTTGGATACATAAAGTGGTGGAGAATCACCAGGAAGTTGAATAAATCTCATAGGAGTTGGCATGAAGAAGTTATCCCACTTTCAAATCAGGTGATTCCAGTTTCCCAGTTTGGGAATAGCACAGCTTCTTCGTCGTTCCAATCAAACCAGGATGAATCACTTTGTGAGAAGCTTGATTTGGATACATAAAGTGGTGGAGAATCACCAGGAAGTTGAATAAATCTCATAGGAGTTGGGATGAAGAAGTTATCCCACTTTCAAATCAGGTGATTCCAGTTTCCCAGTTTGGGAATAGCACAGCTTCTTCGTCGTTCCAATCAAACCAGGATGAATCACTTTGTAAGAAGCTTGATTTGGATACATAAAGTGGTGGAGAATCACCAGGAAGTTGAATAAATCTCATAGGAGTTGGGATGAAGAAGTTATCCCACTTTCAAATCAGGTGATTCCAGTTTCCCAGTTTGGGAATAGCACAGCTTCTTCGTCGTTCCAATCAAACCAGGATGAATCACTTTGTAAGAAGCTTGATTTGGATACATAAAGTGGTGGAGAATCACCAGGAAGTTGAATAAATCTCATAGGAGTTGGGATGAAGAAGTTATCCCACTTTCAAATCAGGTGATTCCAGTTTCCCAGTTTGGGAATAGCACAGCTTCTTCGTCGTTCCAATCAAACCAGGATGAATCACTTTGTAAGAAGCTTGATTTGGATACATAAAGTGGTGGAGAATCACCAGGAAGTTGAATAAATCTCATAGGAGTTGGGATGAAGAAGTTATCCCACTTTCAAATCAGGTGATTCCAGTTTCCCAGTTTGGGAATAGCACAGCTTCTTCGTCGTTCCAATCAAACCAGGATGAATCACTTTGTGAGAAGCTTGATTTGGATACATAAAGTGGTGGAGAATCACCAGGAAGTTGAATAAATCTCATAGGAGTTGGGATGAAGAAGTTATCCCACTTTCAAATCAGGTGATTCCAGTTTCCCAGTTTGGGAATAGCACAGCTTCTTCGTCGTTCCAATCAAACCAGGATGAATCACTTTGTAAGAAGCTTGATTTGGATACATAAAGTGGTGGAGAATCACCAGGAAGTTGAATAAATCTCATAGGAGTTGGGATGAAGAAGTTATCCCACTTTCAAATCAGGTGATTCCAGTTTCCCAGTTTGGGAATAGCACAGCTTCTTCGTCGTTCCAATCAAACCAGGATGAATCACTTTGTAAGAAGCTTGATTTGGATACATAAAGTGGTGGAGAATCACCAGGAAGTTGAATAAATCTCATAGGAGTTGGCATGAAGAAGTTATCCCACTTTCAAATCAGGTGATTCCAGTTTCCCAGTTTGGGAATAGCACAGCTTCTTCGTCGTTCCAATCAAACCAGGATGAATCACTTTGTGAGAAGCTTGATTTGGATACATAAAGTGGTGGAGAATCACCAGGAAGTTGAATAAATCTCATAGGAGTTGGGATGAAGAAGTTATCCCACTTTCAAATCAGGTGATTCCAGTTTCCCAGTTTGGGAATAGCACAGCTTCTTCGTCGTTCCAATCAAACCAGGATGAATCACTTTGTAAGAAGCTTGATTTGGATACATAAAGTGGTGGAGAATCACCAGGAAGTTGAATAAATCTCATAGGAGTTGGGATGAAGAAGTTATCCCACTTTCAAATCAGGTGATTCCAGTTTCCCAGTTTGGGAATAGCACAGCTTCTTCGTCGTTCCAATCAAACCAGGATGAATCACTTTGTAAGAAGCTTGATTTGGATACATAAAGTGGTGGAGAATCACCAGGAAGTTGAATAAATCTCATAGGAGTTGGGATGAAGAAGTTATCCCACTTTCAAATCAGGTGATTCCAGTTTCCCAGTTTGGGAATAGCACAGCTTCTTCGTCGTTCCAATCAAACCAGGATGAATCACTTTGTAAGAAGCTTGATTTGGATACATAAAGTGGTGGAGAATCACCAGGAAGTTGAATAAATCTCATAGGAGTTGGGATGAAGAAGTTATCCCACTTTCAAATCAGGTGATTCCAGTTTCCCAGTTTGGGAATAGCACAGCTTCTTCGTCGTTCCAATCAAACCAGGATGAATCACTTTGTGAGAAGCTTGATTTGGATACATAAAGTGGTGGAGAATCACCAGGAAGTTGAATAAATCTCATAGGAGTTGGGATGAAGAAGTTATCCCACTTTCAAATCAGGTGATTCCAGTTTCCCAGTTTGGGAATAGCACAGCTTCTTCGTCGTTCCAATCAAACCAGGATGAATCACTTTGTAAGAAGCTTGATTTGGATACATAAAGTGGTGGAGAATCACCAGGAAGTTGAATAAATCTCATAGGAGTTGGGATGAAGAAGTTATCCCACTTTCAAATCAGGTGATTCCAGTTTTCCAGTTTGGGAATAGCACAGCTTCTTCGTCGTTCCAATCAAACCAGGATGAATCACTTTGTAAGAAGCTTGATTTGGATACATAAAGTGGTGGAGAATCACCAGGAAGTTGAATAAATCTCATAGGAGTTGGGATGAAGAAGTTATCCCACTTTCAAATCAGGTGATTCCAGTTTCCCAGTTTGGGAATAGCACAGCTTCTTCGTCGTTCCAATCAAACCAGGATGAATCACTTTGTAAGAAGCTTGATTTGGATACATAAAGTGGTGGAGAATCACCAGGAAGTTGAATAAATCTCATAGGAGTTGGGATGAAGAAGTTATCCCACTTTCAAATCAGGTGATTCCAGTTTCACAGTTTGGGAATAGCACAGCTTCTTCGTCGTTCCAATCAAACCAGGATGAATCTCTTTGTGAGAAGCTTGATTTGGATACATAAAGTGGTGGAGAATCACCAGGAAGTTGAATAAATTGTTAAATAAAAGGAGAGAAGAGACATCAAGGTGAAGGCATGAAGGGATGAGAGGATTCTGAATAAGGAATCAGTACATGAGGGATGTCCGTACAAGCCAAGGCCGTACAAGTGAGGCCGTACACTTAGGGAAAGAGGATCATCCTAAAGTTACCCAAGTGGAGTTAACTTGAGAGATTAACCTTGTTACAGCCTTATCCTGATCAGTCCGTTGAGGGAAGAAGACCAGCGCGTCTCTAGCTGTTCCAGGCTGTAAAGCAAACAGCATCTTGGTCTTAGATGCCAAGATACCAAAGCGTGTAAGCTCTCCCATTGGATCATTTCAAATGGACGCTCCTCTTCCCCTTTGACTCCACATGCTTATGCTTTCCCTAATGTTTAACCTAGTGTCTCTCTCCCTTACTATATAACTTGTACTCTGATTGATTAATGAATATACACGAGTTTATGAGTCTCTCTCTCTCTAGTTCATCATGATAATCTCATACACTTTCTCTTAAACACTCTAATCTCTCTTAAATCTCTCTTAGACTTCTCAATACCTTTCATATTCTCTAAAGTCATATGGTATCAGAGCCAGGTTGGCTGTGGTATTGAGATCGTGTGTTCTTCAGCTTCAGATAAAAGTTCTTTCTTGTGAGATTCTAAACCAAGTCCAAGCAAATCAAGATGGGAGGAAACAAGGTGATTACGGTTCCGATTTCACTCAAGGGTGGGGGAAACTACCTGTTGTGGTCTAGGCTTGTGAAGACAGCCATTGGGAGGCTAGGGTTATGGGGTCACATCACAGATGAAGCTCCAGCACCAGTGGCCAGTGAGGAAGAAGGTGGAAGAGAGCTCGCGGTTGCTGATGGAAAGAAGTGGATTCAAGATGACTTGATGGTGCTATCTGTGCTGCAAGGATCTCTTGAAGAACATCTCTTGGAAGCCTACAGCTACTGTGAGACTCCAAAACACCTGTGGGAGGTACTCCAAAAGACTTTTGGGAACGTTACCAATCTGAACCGTGTGTATGAGATCAAGAAAGCTATCAACACACTGGTACAAGATGGAGAGGAGTTCACCAAGCATTTGGGCAAGTATAGATCCTTGTGGTCTGAGCTTGAATCATTGAGGCCAAGCACGGCTGATCAAGAGCTACTCATGGAGAGGAGGGAGCAGGATCAGGTGTTTGGATTGCTGTTGACTTTGGATCCTCCGTTCAATGATGTGATCAAACACATGTTGAGGATGCCAAGTCTTCCATCCATGGAGGAAGTGTGTGCGCAGCTCCAGAAGGAGGAAGGATCTCTTGGTCTCTTCGGAAGCAAGGGAGACTTAGCTCTAGCCAACAAGGCTGAGGAAGGAGCGCAAGCTAACCGTGCAGCATACAAGACTGATGAGAGGAAGTATGGTGATGAGAGGAGGTTTGGAGGCAACTGTGATCACTGCAAGAAGCCGGGACACAAGAGGAGCCAGTGCTGGATCCTTCATCCCCATCTCAAGCCGGCCAAGTTCAACAAGGATCGAGAAGCCAGAGCTAACCTGTCTACTGAAGCAAGTGAAGCCGGTCCATCAGGAGCAGGCTCAAGTGCACAAGTGGGTGAAAGCGCAGGCAAGGCAATGGCAACTCACTACACGGCCGCAAAGAGTTTGGAGCATGAAGTGATCCGCAAATCTGACATTGATGCCCTCATCAAAGCTCTTAAGGAGTCTGGTACATTCGGAAACACTCTTGGTTACTCTTATACTGCTCATATGATGCCTAGGAATGAGAATAGGTTGATAGATATCATTGAGAAATTAAAACTGAGAAATGAATCACCTAGAACTCATCTTGCTAGAGGCATAAAACCATTGATTGTTGACTCTGGTGCATCTCATCACATGATTAGTGATGATAGCTTGATCAAAAACATAGAACCTGCTCATGGTCATGTAATGATTGCAAATGGAGATAGAATTCCCATTAAAGGTGTAGGAGACTTAAAGCTATTTGATAAGAACTCTAAAGCATTTTACATGCCTGATTTTACTTCTAATCTCTTATCTGTTAAAAGATGTACCAATGATCTACAATGCAATGTTATCTTTAGTCCTAACAATGTGACATTTCAGGATATTGAGAGCAATAAGTTGATCGGACAAGGAGTAACCAAGGGGGATCTTTATGTACTTGAAGACATTAACCCCATTTCTAGTTGTTTGCTGAGTTCTGTTTTAAGTAAAGGTGCATTATGGCATTCTAGGCTAGGACATCCACATGTTAGAGCCTTAAGCTTAATGTTTCCAGGTGTCATGTTTAAAAATAATGATTGTGAGGCTTGTATTTTGGGAAAACATTGTAAGACTGTCTTTAAAAGATCTACTACTATCTATGATAAGTGTTTTGATCTTGTTCACTCTGATGTATGGACTGCTCCCTGCTTATCTAGAGATAATTACAAGTACTTTGTCACATTTATAGATGAGAAATCTAAATACACCTGGATAACACTCATTAAAACAAAGGATAGGGTTCTTGATGCATTTAAAAACTTCCAATCTTATGTATCTAACCAGTATAATGCCAAGATTAAGATTTTCAGGTCTGATAATGGTGGAGAATATACTGGCAATGCATTCAAGAGTCACCTAGCTCAACATGGGATTCTACATCAGACAAGTTGTCCATACACTCCTCAACAGAACGGTGTAGCTGAGAGAAAGAATAGACACCTAATGGAGGTGGCAAGGTCTATGATGTTTCATACAAGTGTGCCTAAGAGATTCTGGAGTGATGCTGTGATCTCGGCTTGTTATCTAATCAATAGGATACCAACCAAGATCCTGGAAGATCAAGCTCCTTATGAAGTTTTAAACAGAAGCAAACCTGTGCTGGATCACTTAAGAGTCTTTGGATGCGTGTGCTTTGTACTTGTACCCGGGGAGCTAAGGAATAAGCTAGAAGCAAAGAGCACAAGAGCCATGTTCATTGGCTACTCAACGTCACAAAAGGGATACAAATGCTATGATTCAGAAGCCAGGAGAGTTCTTGTGTCTAGAGATGTGAAGTTCTTGGAGGATAAGAGCTTTTATGGAGATAGAAAGTGGGAAGATCTTGAAGATTTGTCTCAACCATCTGATCGAGCTACAAGTCTTAGGCGTGTACTGGAAGGACTTGGAATCAACATGTCCCAGGATCAGCAACCATCAAAGGAGAATGAAGCTGAAGAACCATCACACCATGATCATGAGGGGGGAAATGAGGCTGAGCCTGAAGATCATGAGGATCAAGACTCAGATAGTCATGGTCAAGGTGTGATACAAAGAGAGGAAGAATCCATACAAGAAGATCATGTGGAACCAATTGAACCAAATGAAGTAGAAAGAGAAGCAGTTCAGCCTACGGTGGTGCAGCCTACGGTGGTGGAGGTGGAACAAGCCCCATTAAGGAGAAGCACACGGCTGAAGAGAGATGCTTCCAACTGGGTAAACACGAGAGTGTACTACAATGCTCAAGCTGTGAAGCATCCCTCTCAGGCTGTGTGCTCATTTGCGAGCTACCCAA
The DNA here is from genome assembly GCF_020379485.1 of Brassica napus. Lineage (NCBI taxonomy): Eukaryota > Viridiplantae > Streptophyta > Magnoliopsida > Brassicales > Brassicaceae > Brassica > Brassica napus. The sequence goes on from NW_026016394.1 coordinate 19,460, forward strand.
AGGAACATTGTGCATTCATTACAAGCTTAGATGAGAGCAGTGTACCAAGATCATATGAAGAAGCAATGTTACATGAAGATTGGAAAGAATCAGTGGGTGATGAAGCAAATGCTATGATAAAGAATGACACTTGGTTTGAAAGTGAGTTACCAAGAGGGAAGAAGGCAGTAACAAGCAAGTGGATATTCACTATCAAGTATCTACCTGATGGAACTATTGAGAGGAAGAAGACAAGACTGGTGGCTAGAGGATACACTCAAACATATGGGGAAGACTACATTGATACCTTTGCCCCTGTTGCCAAACTCCATACCATAAGAATTGTACTATCTCTTGCTGTGAATCTTGAGTGGGAGCTTTGGCAGATGGATGTGAAGAATGCCTTTCTTCAAGGAGAGCTAGAGGATGAAGTGTATATGTATCCACCACCGGGTCTAGAGCACCTTGTGAAACCTGGAAATGTATTGAGACTCAAGAAGGCTATCTATGGGCTGAAGCAATCTCCTAGAGCATGGTATAACAAGCTGAGCACTACCTTAAATGGGCGTGGGTTCAAGAAGTCTGAATTGGATCACACTCTCTTCACTCTCACTACACCCTCAGGTATCATCTGTCTACTTGTATATGTTGATGACATTATCATAACAGGTAGTGATAAGGCTGGTATAAAAGCCACAAAGGAGTTTTTGAAATCTGTGTTTGAAATCAAAGACTTAGGAGAAATGAAATACTTCCTTGGAATTGAGTTGTGTAGATCTAAGGAAGGATTGTTCATTTCCCAAAGGAAGTACACACTTGATCTTTTGAAAGATGCAGGTATACAAGGAGATAAGACAGCAAAGATGCCTCTTGAAGATGGATACAAGATTCCACGTGAGGGGGAGATTGAAGATAGCAAGGCCTTTCATGATCCAAAGCTATACAGGAAGCTAGTAGGGAAGCTCATCTACCTCACCATCACACGACCAGACATTTGCTTTGCTGTGAACCAAGTGAGCCAGCATATGCAAGTTCCAAAGGATCATCACTGGCGCATGGTGGAGAGACTGCTCTTGTATCTGAACGGGACATCAAGCCTTGGAGTTTGGATGGGATGCAACAAGAGTACTGAAGTAGTGGGATATTGTGATGCGGATTGGGCTGGAGATAGAGCAGACAGAAGATCAACCACTGGCTACTGTACATTCATTGGAGGCAACTTGGTGACTTGGAAGAGCAAGAAGCAGAAAGTGGTGTCTTGTTCAAGTGCTGAAGCTGAGTATAGAGCAATGCTGAAGCTTACCAATGAGTTGGTATGGATCAAAGGGATCTTGAAGCATTTGGAGATAGAGCAAGCAACTCCAATGACTATGCATTGTGACAATCAAGCGGCTATACACATTGCAACCAACTCAGTCTTCCATGAGAGAACCAAGCACATTGAAGTTGATTGTCACAAGGTGAGGCAGATGATTGTCTTGGGAGTAATCTTGCCATGCTATACAAGGAGTGAGGATCAGTTAGCTGATGTCTTTACCAAAGCCGCGAGACAGAAGACCATGGAGTCCATTCACATCAGGCTAGGACTCCTGGATCTCACACCAAGTGGCTGAGTCCCCTTAGCCATGAGTTCTTCACTCTTTTTCCCTCATCAAAGTTTTGTCCCAATGGGTTTTCTTTGGTGAGGTTTTTAATGAGGAAGATCTCATGGCCTTTCCAAGCTTAGCTTTGCAAGAGTCTAAGCTTGAGGGGGAGTGTTAAATAAAAGGAGAGAAGAGACATCAAGGTGAAGGCATGAAGGGATGAGAGGATTCTGAATAAGGAATCAGTACATGAGGGATGTCCGTACAAGCCAAGGCCGTACAAGTGAGGCCGTACACTTAGGGAAAGAGGATCATCCTAAAGTTACCCAAGTGGAGTTACCGTGAGAGATTAACCTTGTTACAGCCTTATCCTGATCAGTCCGTTGAGGGAAGAAGACCAGCGCGTCTCTAGCTGTTCCAGGCTGTAAAGCAAACAGCATCTTGGTCTTAGATGCCAAGATACCAAAGCGTGTAGGCACTCCCATTGGATCATTTCAAATGGACGCTCCTCTTCCCCTTTGACTCCACATGCTTATGCTTTCCCTAATGTTTAACCTAGTGTCTCTCTCCCTTACTATATAACTTGTACTCTGATTGATTAATGAATATACACGAGTTTATGAGTCTCTCTCTCTCTAGTTCATCATGATAATCTCATACACTTTCTCTTAAACACTCTAATCTCTCTTAAATCTCTCTTAGACTTCTCAATACCTTTCATATTCTCTAAAGTCATATAAATCTCATAGGAGTTGGCAAGAAGAAGTTATCCCACTTTCAAATCAGGTGATTCCAGTTTCCCAGTTTGGGAATAACACAGCTTCTTTGTTGTTCCAATCAAACCAGGATGAATCACTTTGTGAGAAGCTTGATTTGGATACATAAAGTGGTGGAGAATCACCAGGAAGTTGAATAAATCTCATAGGAGTTGGGATGAAGAAGTTATCCCACTTTCAAATCAGGTGATTCCAGTTTCCCAGTTTGGGAATAGCACAGCTTCTTCGTCGTTCCAATCAAACCAGGATGAATCACTTTGTAAGAAGCTTGATTTGGATACATAAAGTGGTGGAGAATCACCAGGAAGTTGAATAAATCTCATAGGAGTTGGCATGAAGAAGTTATCCCACTTTCAAATCAGGTGATTCCAGTTTCCCAGTTTGGGAATAGCACAGCTTCTTCGTCGTTCCAATCAAACCAGGATGAATCACTTTGTAAGAAGCTTGATTTGGATACATAAAGTGGTGGAGAATCACCAGGAAGTTGAATAAATCTCATAGGAGTTGGGATGAAGAAGTTATCCCACTTTCAAATCAGGTGATTCCAGTTTCCCAGTTTGGGAATAGCACAGCTTCTTCGTCGTTCCAATCAAACCAGGATGAATCACTTTGTGAGAAGCTTGATTTGGATACATAAAGTGGTGGAGAATCACCAGGAAGTTGAATAAATCTCATAGGAGTTGGGATGAAGAAGTTATCCCACTTTCAAATCAGGTGATTCCAGTTTCCCAGTTTGGGAATAGCACAGCTTCTTCGTCGTTCCAATCAAACCAGGATGAATCACTTTGTAGAAGCTTGATTTGGATACATAAAGTGGTGGAGAATCACCAGGAAGTTGAATAAATCTCATAGGAGTTGGGATGAAGAAGTTATCCCACTTTCAAATCAGGTGATTCCAGTTTCCCAGTTTGGGAATAGCACAGCTTCTTCGTCGTTCCAATCAAACCAGGATGAATCACTTTGTGAGAAGCTTGATTTGGATACATAAAGTGGTGGAGAATCACCAGGAAGTTGAATAAATCTCATAGGAGTTGGGATGAAGAAGTTATCCCACTTTCAAATCAGGTGATTCCAGTTTCCCAGTTTGGGAATAGCACAGCTTCTTCGTCGTTCCAATCAAACCAGGATGAATCACTTTGTAAGAAGCTTGATTTGGATACATAAAGTGGTGGAGAATCACCAGGAAGTTGAATAAATCTCATAGGAGTTGGATGAAGAAGTTATCCCACTTTCAAATCAGGTGATTCCAGTTTCCCAGTTTGGGAATAGCACAGCTTCTTCGTCGTTCCAATCAAACCAGGATGAATCACTTTGTGAGAAGCTTGATTTGGATACATAAAGTGGTGGAGAATCACCAGGAAGTTGAATAAATCTCATAGGAGTGGGATGAAGAAGTTATCCCACTTTCAAATCAGGTGATTCCAGTTTCCCAGTTTGGGAATAGCACAGCTTCTTCTTCGTCGTTCCAATCAAACCAGGATGAATCACTTTGTGAGAAGCTTGATTTGGATACATAAAGTGGTGGAAATCACCAGGAAGTTGAATAAATCTCATAGGAGTTGGGATGAAGAAGTTATCCCACTTTCAAATCAGGTGATTCCAGTTTCCCAGTTTGGGAATAGCACAGCTTCTTCGTCGTTCCAATCAAACCAGGATGAATCACTTTGTAAGAAGCTTGATTTGGATACATAAAGTGGTGGAGAATCACCAGGAAGTTGAATAAATCTCATAGGAGTTGGGATGAAGAAGTTATCCCACTTTCAAATCAGGTGATTCCAGTTTCCCAGTTTGGGAATAGCACAGCTTCTTCGTCGTTCCAATCAAACCAGGATGAATCATTTGTGAGAAGCTTGATTTGGATACATAAAGTGGTGGAGAATCACCAGGAAGTTGAATAAATCTCATAGGAGTTGGCATGAAGAAGTTATCCCACTTTCAAATCAGGTGATTCCAGTTTCCCAGTTTGGGAATAGCACAGCTTCTTCTTCGTCGTTCCAATCAAACCAGGATGAATCACTTTGTGAGAAGCTTGATTTGGATACATAAAGTGGTGGAGAATCACCAGGAAGTTGAATAAATCTCATAGGAGTTGGGATGAAGAAGTTATCCCACTTTCAAATCAGGTGATTCCAGTTTCCCAGTTTGGGAATAGCACAGCTTCTTCGTCGTTCCAATCAAACCAGGATGAATCACTTTGTAAGAAGCTTGATTTGGATACATAAAGTGGTGGAGAATCACCAGGAAGTTGAATAAATCTCATAGGAGTTGGGATGAAGAAGTTATCCCACTTTCAAATCAGGTGATTCCAGTTTCCCAGTTTGGGAATAGCACAGCTTCTTCGTCGTTCCAATCAAACCAGGATGAATCACTTTGTGAGAAGCTTGATTTGGATACATAAAGTGGTGGAGAATCACCAGGAAGTTGAATAAATCTCATAGGAGTTGGGATGAAGAAGTTATCCCACTTTCAAATCAGGTGATTCCAGTTTCCCAGTTTGGGAATAGCACAGCTTCTTCGTCGTTCCAATCAAACCAGGATGAATCACTTTGTAAGAAGCTTGATTTGGATACATAAAGTGGTGGAGAATCACCAGGAAGTTGAATAAATCTCATAGGAGTTGGGATGAAGAAGTTATCCCACTTTCAAATCAGGTGATTCCAGTTTCCCAGTTTGGGAATAGCACAGCTTCTTCGTCGTTCCAATCAAACCAGGATGAATCACTTTGTAAGAAGCTTGATTTGGATACATAAAGTGGTGGAGAATCACCAGGAAGTTGAATAAATCTCATAGGAGTTGGCATGAAGAAGTTATCCCACTTTCAAATCAGGTGATTCCAGTTTCCCAGTTTGGGAATAGCACAGCTTCTTCGTCGTTCCAATCAAACCAGGATGAATCATTATTTTAGAAGCATGATTTGGATACATAAAGTGGTGGAGAATCACCAGGAAGTTGAATAAATCTCATAGGAGTTGGGATGAAGAAGTTATCCCACTTTCAAATCAGGTGATTCCAGTTTCCCAGTTTGGGAATAGCACAGCTTCTTCGTCGTTCCAATCAAACCAGGATGAATCATTTTGTGAGAAGCTTGATTTGGATACATAAAGTGGTGGAGAATCACCAGGAAGTTGAATAAATCTCATAGGAGTTGGATGAAGAAGTTATCCCACTTTCAAATCAGGTGATTCCAGTTTCCCAGTTTGGGAATAGCACATTCTTCTTGTCGTTCCAATCAAACCAGGATGAATCACTTTGTGAGAAGCTTGATTTGGATACATAAAGTGGTGGAGAATCACCAGGAAGTTGAATAAATCTCATAGGAGTTGGGATGAAGAAGTTATCCCACTTTCAAATCAGGTGATTCCAGTTTCCCAGTTTGGGAATAGCACAGCTTCTTCGTCGTTCCAATCAAACCAGGATGAATCACTTTGTGAGAAGCTTGATTTGGATACATAAAGTGGTGGAGAATCACCAGGAAGTTGAATAAATCTCATAGGAGTTGGGATGAAGAAGTTATCCCACTTTCAAATCAGGTGATTCCAGTTTTCCAGTTTGGGAATACCACAGCTTCTTCGTCGTTCCAATCAAACCAGGATGAATCACTTTGTAAGAAGCTTGATTTGGATACATAAAGTGGTGGAGAATCACCAGGAAGTTGAATAAATCTCATAGGAGTTGGATGAAGAAGTTATCCCACTTTCAAATCAGGTGATTCCAGTTTCCCAGTTTGGGAATAGCACAGCTTCTTCGTCGTTCCAATCAAACCAGAATGAATCACTTTGTGAGAAGCTTGATTTGGATACATAAAGTGGTGGAGAATCACCAGGAAGTTGAATAAATCTCATAGGAGTTGGGATGAAGAAGTTATCCCACTTTCTAATCAGGTGATTCCAGTTTCCCAGTTTGGGAATAGCAAGCTTCTTCGTCGTTCCAATCAAACCAGGATGAATCACTTTGTGAGAAGCTTGATTTGGATACATAAAGTGGTGGAGAATCACCAGGAAGTTGAATAAATCTCATAGGAGTTGGGATGAAGAAGTTATCCCACTTTCAAATCAGGTGATTCCAGTTTCCCAGTTTGGGAATAGCACAGCTTCTTCGTCGTTCCAATCAAACCAGGATGAATCACTTTGTAAGAAGCTTGATTTGGATACATAAAGTGGTGGAGAATCACCAGGAAGTTGAATAAATCTCATAGGAGTTGGGATGAAGAAGTTATCCCACTTTCAAATCAGGTGATTCCAGTTTCCCAGTTTGGGAATAGCACAGCTTCTTCGTCGTTCCAATCAAACCAGGATGAATCATTTTGTGAGAAGCTTGATTTGGATACATAAATGGTGGAGAATCACCAGGAGTTGAATAAATCTCATAGGAGTTGGCATGAAGAAGTTATCCCACTTTCAAATCAGGTGATTCCAGTTTCCCAGTTTGGGAATAGCACAGCTTCTTCGTCGTTCCAATCAAACCAGGATGAATCACTTTGTGAGAAGCTTGATTTGGATACATAAAGTGGTGGAGAATCACCAGGAAGTTGAATAAATCTCATAGGAGTTGGGATGAAGAAGTTATCCCACTTTCAAATCAGGTGATTCCAGTTTCCCAGTTTGGGAATAGCACAGCTTCTTCGTCGTTCCAATCAAACCAGGATGAATCACTTTGTAAGAAGCTTGATTTGGATACATAAAGTGGTGGAGAATCACCAGGAAGTTGAATAAATCTCATAGGAGTTGGGATGAAGAAGTTATCCCACTTTCAAATCAGGTGATTCCAGTTTCCCAGTTTGGGAATAGCACAGCTTCTTCGTCGTTCCAATCAAACCAGGATGAATCACTTTGTGAGAAGCTTGATTTGGATACATAAAGTGGTGGAGAATCACCAGGAAGTTGAATAAATCTCATAGGAGTTGGGATGAAGAAGTTATCCCACTTTCAAATCAGGTGATTCCAGTTTCCAGTTTGGAATAGCACAGCTTCTTCGTCGTTCCAATCAAACCAGGATGAATCACTTGTGAGAAGCTTGATTTGGATACATAAAGTGGTGGAGAATCACCAGGAAGTTGAATAAATCTCATAGGAGTTGGGATGAAGAAGTTATCCCACTTTCAAATCAGGTGATTCCAGTTTTCCAGTTTGGGAATAGCACAGCTTCTTCTTCGTCGTTCCAATCAAACCAGGATGAATCACTTTGTGAGAAGCTTGATTTGGATACATAAAGTGGTGGAGAATCACCAGGAAGTTGAATAAATCTCATAGGAGTTGGATGAAGAAGTTATCCCACTTTCAAATCAGGTGATTCCAGTTTCCCAGTTTGGGAATAGCACAGCTTTTTCGTCGTTCCAATCAAACCAGGATGAATCACTTTGTAGAAGCTTGATTTGGATACATAAAGTGGTGGAGAATCACCAGGAAGTTGAATAAATCTCATAGGAGTTGGATGAAGAAGTTATCCCACTTTCAAATCAGGTGATTCCAGTTTCCCAGTTTGGGAATAGCACAGCTTCTTCGTCGTTCCAATCAACCAGGATGAATCACTTTGTAAGAAGCTTGATTTGGATACATAAAGTGGTGGAGAATCACCAGGAAGTTGAATAAATCTCATAGGAGTTGGGATGAAGAAGTTATCCCACTTTCAAATCAGGTGATTCCAGTTTCCCAGTTTGGGAATAGCACATCTTCTTCGTCGTTCCAATCAAACCAGGATGAATCACTTTGTAAGAAGCTTGATTTGGATACATAAAGTGGTGGAGAATCACCAGGAAGTTGAATAAATCTCATAGGAGTTGGGATGAAGAAGTTATCCCACTTTCAAATCAGGTGATTCCAGTTTCCCAGTTTGGGAATAGCACAGCTTCTTCGTCGTTCCAATCAAACCAGGATGAATCACTTTGTGAGAAGCTTGATTTGGATACATAAAGTGGTGGAAATCACCAGGAAGTTGAATAAATCTCATAGGAGTTGGGATGAAGAAGTTATCCCACTTTCAAATCAGGTGATTCCAGTTTCCCAGTTTGGGAATAGCACAGCTTCTTCGTCGTTCCAATCAACCAGGATGAATCACTTTGTAAGAAGCTTGATTTGGATACATAAAGTGGTGGAGAATCACCAGGAAGTTGAATAAATCTCATAGGAGTTGGGATGAAGAAGTTATCCCACTTTCAAATCAGGTGATTCCAGTTTCCCAGTTTGGGAATAGCACAGCTTCTTCGTCGTTCCAATCAAACCAGGATGAATCACTTTGTGAGAAGCTTGATTTGGATACATAAAGTGGTGGAGAATCACCAGGAAGTTGAATAAATCTCATAGGAGTTGGCATGAAGAAGTTATCCCACTTTCAAATCAGGTGATTCCAGTTTCCCAGTTTGGGAATAGGACAGCTTCTTCGTCGTTCCAATCAAACCAGGATGAATCACTTTGTGAGAAGCTTGATTTGGATACATAAAGTGGTGGAGAATCACCAGGAAGTTGAATAAATCTCATAGGAGTTGGGATGAAGAAGTTATCCCACTTTCAAATCAGGTGATTCCAGTTTCCCAGTTTGGGAATAGCACAGCTTCTTCGTCGTTCCAATCAAACCAGGATGAATCACTTTGTAAGAAGCTTGATTTGGATACATAAAATGGTGGAGAATCACCAGGAAGTTGAATAAATCTCATAGGAGTTGGGATGAAGAAGTTATCCCTTTCAATCAGGTGATTCCAGTTTCCCAGTTTGGGAACACAGCTTCTTCGTCGTTCCAATCAAACCAGGATGAATCACTTTGTGAAAAGCTTGATTTGGATACATAAATGGTGGAGAATCACCAGGAAGTTGAATAAATCTCATAGGAGTTGGGATGAAGAAGTTATCCCACTTCCAAATCAGGTGATTCCAGTTTTCCAGTTTGGGAATAGCACAGCTTCTTCGTCGTTCCAATCAAACCAGGATGAATCACTTTGTAAGAAGCTTGATTTGGATACATAAAGTGGTGGAGAATCACCAGGAGTTGAATAAATCTCATAGGAGTTGGGATGAAGAAGTTATCCCACTTTCAATTAGGTGATTCCAGTTTCCCAGTTTGGGAATAGCACAGCTTCTTTCGTCGTCGTTCCAATCAAACCAGGATGAATCACTTTGTGAGAAGCTTGATTTGGATACATAAAGTGGTGGAGAATCACCAGGAAGTTGAATAAATCTCATAGGAGTTGGGATGAAGAAGTATCCCACTTTCAAATCAGGTGATTCCAGTTTCCCAGTTTGGGAATAGCACAGCTTCTTCGTCGTTCCAATCAACCAGGATGAATCACTTTGTAGAAGCTTGATTTGGATACATAAAGTGGTGGAGAATCACCAGGAAGTTGAATAAATCTCATAGGAGTTGGAATAAGAAGTTATCCCACTTTCAAATCAGGTGATTCCAGTTTCCCAGTTTGGGAATAGCACAGCTTCTTCGTCGTTCCAATCAAACCAGGATGAATCACTTTGTAAGAAGCTTGATTTGGATACATAAAGTGGTGGAGAATCACCAGGAAGTTGAATAAATCTCATAGGAGTTGGGATGAAGAAGTTATCCCACTTTCAAATCAGGTGATTCCAGTTTCCCAGTTTGGGAATAGCACAGCTTCTTCGTCGTTCCATCAAAACCAGGATGAATCACTTTGTGAGAAGCTTGATTTGGATACATAAAGTGGTGGAGAATCACCAGGAAGTTGAATAAATCTCATAGGAGTTGGGATGAAGAAGTTATCCCACTTTCAAATCAGGTGATTCCAGTTTCCCAGTTTGGGAATAGCACAGCTTCTTCGTCGTTCCAATCAAACCAGGATGAATCACTTTGTGAGAAGCTTGATTTGGATACATAAAGTGTGGAGAATCACCAGGAAGTTGAATAAATCTCATAGGAGTTGGGATGAAGAAGTTATCCCACTTTCAAATCAGGTGATTCCAGTTTCCCAGTTTGGGAATAGCACAGCTTTCTTCGTCGTTCCAATCAAACCAGGATGAATCACTTTGTAGAAGCTTGATTTGGATACATAATGGTGGAGAATCACCAGGAAGTTGAATAAATCTCATAGGAGTTGGATGAAGAAGTTATCCCACTTTCAAATCAGGTGATTCCAGTTTCCCAGTTTGGGAATAGCACACTTCTTCGTCGTTCCAATCAAACCAGGATGAATCACTTTGTAAGAAGCTTGATTTGGATACATAAAGTGGTGGAGAATCACCAGGAAGTTGAATAAATCTCATAGGAGTTGGCATGAAGAAGTTATCCCACTTTCAAATCAGTCGATTCCAGTTTTCCCAGTTTGGGAATAGCACATCTTCTTCGTCGTTCTAATCAAACCAGGATGAATCACTTTGTAAGAAGCTTGATTTGGATACATAAAGTGGTGGAGAATCACCAGGAAGTTGAATAAATCTCATAGGAGTTGGCATGAAGAAGTTATCCCACTTTCAAATCAGGTGATTCCAGTTTCCCAGTTTGGGATAGCACAGCTTTCTTCGTCGTTCCAATCAAACCAGGATGAATCATTTTGTGAGAAGCTTGATTTTGGATACATAAAGTGGTGGAGAATCCCAGGAAGTTGAATAAATCTCATAGGAGTTGGCATGAAGAAGTTATCCCACTTTCAATCAGGTGATTCCAGTTTCCCAGTTTGGGAATAGCACAGCTTTCTTCGTCGTTCCAATCAAACCAGGATGAATCACTTTGTGAGAAGCTTGATTTGGATACATAAAGTGGTGGAGAATCACCAGGAAGTTGAATAAATCTCATAGGAGTTGGGATGAAGAAGTTATCCCACTTTCAAATCAGGTGATTCCAGTTTCCCAGTTTGGGAATAGCACAGCTTCTCGTCGTTCCAATCAAACCAGATGAATCACTTTGTAAGAAGCTTGATTTGGATACATAAAGTGGTGGAGAATCACCAGGAAGTTGAATAAATCTCATAGGAGTTGGCAAGAAGAAGTTATCCCACTTTCAAATCAGGTGATTCCAGTTTCCCAGTTTGGGAATAGCACAGCTTCTTCGTCGTTCCAATCAAACCAGGATGAATCACTTTGTAAGAAGCTTGATTTGGATACATAAAGTGGTGGAGAATCACCAGGAAGTTGAATAAATCTCATAGGAGTTGGGATGAAGAAGTTATCCCACTTTCAAATCAGGTGATTCCAGTTTCCCAGTTTGGGAATAGCACAGCTTCTTTCGTCGTTCCAATCAACCAGGATGAATCACTTTGTAAGAAGCTTGATTTGGATACATAAATGGTGGAGAATCACCAGGAAGTTGAATAAATCTCATAGGAGTTGGATGAAGAAGTTATCCCACTTTCAAATCAGGTGATTCCAGTTTCCCAGTTTGGGAATAGCACAGCTTCTTCTTCGTCGTTCCAATCAAACCAGGATGAATCACTTTGTAAGAAGCTTGATTTGGATACATAAAAGGGTGGAGAATCACCAGGAATTGAATAAATCTCATAGGAGTTGGGATGAAGAAGTTATCCCACTTTCAAATCAGGTGATTCCAGTTTCCCAGTTTGGGAATAGCACAGCTTCTTCGTCGTTCCAATCAAACCAGGATGAATCACTTTGTAAAGCTTGATTTGGATACATAAAGTGGTGGAGAATCACCAGGAAGTTGAATAAATCTCATAGGAGTGGGATGAAGAAGTTATCCCACTTTCAAATCAGTGATTCCAGTTTCCCAGTTTGGGAATAGCACAGCTTCTTCTTCGTCGTTCCAATCAAACCAGGATGAATCACTTGTGAGAAGCTTGATTGGATACATAAAGTGGTGGAGAATCACCAGGAAGTTGAATAAATCTCATAGGAGTTGGGATGAAGAAGTTATCCCACTTTCAAATCAGGTGATTCCAGTTTCCCAGTTTTGGGAATAGCACAGCTTCTTCTTCGTCGTTCCAATCAAACCAGGATGAATCACTTGTAAGAAGCTTGATTTGGATACATAAAATGGTGGAGAATCACCAGGAAGTTGAATAAATCTCATAGGAGTTGGGATGAAGAAGTTATCCCACTTTCAAATCAGTGATTCCAGTTTCCCAGTTTGGGAATAGCACAGCTTCTTCGTCGGTCCAATCAAACCAGGATGAATCACTTTGTGAGAAGCTTGATTTGGATACATAAAGTGGTGGAGAATCACCAGGAAGTTGAATAAATCTCATAGGAGTTGGCATGAAGAAGTTATCCCACTTTCAAATCAGGTGATTCCAGTTCCCAGTTTGGGATAGCACAGCTTCTTCGTCGTTCCAATCAAACCAGGATGAATCACTTTGTAAGAAGCTTGATTTGGATACATAAGTGGTGGAGAATCACCAGGAAGTTGAATAAATCTCATAGAGTTTGGGATGAAGAAGTTATCCCACTTTCAAATCAGGTGATTCCAGTTTCCCAGTTTGGGAATAGCACAGCTTCTTCGTCGTTCCAATCAAACCAGGATGAATCACTTTGTGAGAAGCTTGATTTGGATACATAAAGTGGGGAGAATCACCAGGAAGTTGAATAAATCTCATAGGAGTTGGGCATGAAGAAGTTATCCCACTTTCAAATCAGGTGATTCCAGTTTCCCAGTTGGGAATAGCACAGCTTCTTTTCGTCGTTCCAATCAAACCAGGAAGATCACTTTGTGAGAAGCTTGATTTGGATACATAAAGTGGTGGAGAATCACCAGGAAGTTGAATAAATCTCATAGGAGTTGGATGAAGAAGTTATCCCACTTTCAAATCAGGTGATTCCAGTTTCCCAGTTTGGGAATAGCACAGCTTCTTCGTCGGTTCCAATCAAACCAGGATGAATCACTTTGTAAGAAGCTTGATTTGGATACATAAAGTGGTGGAGAATCACCAGGAAGTTGAATAAATCTCATGGAGTTGGATGAAGAAGTTATCCCACTTTCAAATCAGGTGATTCCAGTTTCCCAGTTTGGGAATAGCAGCTTCTTTCTTCGTCGTTCCAATCAAACCAGGATGAATCACTTTGTAAGAAGCTTGATTTGGATACATAAAGTGGTGGAGAATCACCAGGAAGTTGAATAAATCTCATAGGAGTTGGGATGAAGAAGTTATCCCACTTTCAAATCAGGTGATTCCAGTTTCCCAGTTTGGGAATAGCACAGCTTCTTCTTCGCGTCCAATCAAACCAGGATGAATCACTTTGTGAGAAGCTTGATTTGGATACTAAAGTGGTGGAGAAGACCAGGAAGTTGATAAATCTCATAGGAGTTGGGATGAAGAAGTTATCCCACTTTCAAATCAGGTGATTCCAGTTTCCAGTTTGGAATAGCACAGCTTCTTGTCGTTCCAAAACCAGGATGAATCACGTTGTAAGAAGCTTGATTTGGATACCTAAATGGTGGAGAATCACCAGAAGTTGAATAAAATCTCATAGGAGTTGGGATGAAGAGTTATCCCACTTATCAA
>NW_026016395.1:0-22312 GCF_020379485.1 Brassica napus
AACCAGGAAATGTTTTGAGATTGAAGAAGGCAATCTATGGGCTAGCAGTCTCCTAATCTTGGTACAGGAAGCTGATAAACCCTGAATGGCAGAGATTCAGGAAGTCTGAATGGATCATACCTCTTCAACTTTGGTTGCTCCATCAGGGATCATTGTGATACTGGGTATATGTGGATGATTGATTATCACAGGGATGTAAGAGATGGTGATTAAAGCCACTAAGAGTTCCTCAAGTCTGTGTTTGATATCAAAACTTGGGAGAGATGAAGTATTTCTTAGGGATGAGATATGCAGATCCAAGGAGGGTTTGTTTATGTCTCAAAGGAGTATACAATGGATTATGCTGAAGGAGACTGATTACTTGGAGGAAATGTAGCAAAGACCCTCTTGAGGAGGGGTATAAGTTTTGCGTGAGGGGGAGGTTTGAAGAGAAGCAGTTGTTTGAGGATGCTAAGCTGTATAGGAAGGATGGTTTTAAAACTGAATCTACTTGACTATCACCAGACCTGATATATGTTTGTGCTTGAATCAGTAAGTCGCAGATGCAGGCGCCAAAGGTACAATCATTGGAATGGTTGATAGGATACTGAGGTATTTGAGTGGGCACGCCTGGTCAAGGAGTTTGGATGGGTTGCAATGGCAGTACAGAAGTGGTTGGTATTGTGATGCTGATTGGGCAGGAGATAGAGTGGACAGGATCAACTACTGGGTATTGTACATTCATTGGAGGGAACTTGGTTACTTGGAGAAGTAGAAGCAAAAGGTTATCTCTTGTTCAAAGTGCAAGCTGAGTATAGAGCCATGTTGAAGCTGACAAACGAGTTGATATGGATCAAGGGGATCTTGAAGCATCTAGAGATTGAGCAGGACTACTATGACTATGCATTGTGACAATCACAGCTATCCACATTGCCTCCAACTCAGTGTTTCTGAGAGAACAAAGCACATAGAGGTGGATTGTTTCATAAGGTGAGGCAGATGATTATCTTAGGAGTGATTCTGCCATGTTATACAAGGAGTGAAGATCAGCTTGCAGATGTGTTTACCAAGGCAGCGAGATTGAAGACAATGGAGTCCATACTAACATCAGGCTTGGACTCATTGATCTTACTCCCAGGAGCTGAGCCCCTTAACCATGGAGTCTCCACTCTTTTTCCCTCATCAAAGTTTTATCCCAATGGGTTTTCTTTGGTGAAGGGTTTTTTAATGAGGGAGTTCTTCATGGTTTCCAAGCTTGACTTGTTCCACATGGTCAAGCTTGAGGGGGAGTGTTGAGAGAAGATCAAGAAGTGAAGAGATGAAGCTTTGAGTTCAATAGAGTGTAGAGGCTGAGACAGTAACTTTAGAGTTTTACTGTGGTAACTTTATTTTAACCACAGTAACTACTTGGGAAGTTACCTGAAGTGATGAGAAGTAACTTGGTGACAGAGAGGAGGAGAACTCGTCCAAGGAGTGTGGAGGATAAGGTTTACCTTTGCTGGAAAGGATAAGCAAACTTTACAGCATGTGACAGCCTGTCCAACATTGAAGCATCTCAGCCTATTATTTTCTATTGACTCCACATGCTTATAGGTCTAGATTGAATACATTGCACCTAGACATGATTGTGATCTCTTTATAACTTGTAATCTCTCATCTGAATCAATTAATGAAGTTTGAGTATTCTCTCTTGTTCTTTATTCTCTTTAGTCTCTCTTAAATCTCCAAATCTACACTAATCATCTCTTGATATTTATTCATCACTCTACATACACAAAAGTGTATAGGCCTGAGTAGGATTGCTCCACAGCCTGGGCATTGTAGTACACTCTCGTGTTTACCCAGCTAGAAGGATCCTTTCTCAGCCTTGTGCTTCTCTCATACTGGCTGATCTTGAACCAGCTCATCTTGGACACCTCGGCTCTTGTACTTCAACCTGAGCTTCTACATCTTCTTGTCTTTGGTCACCTTGATTATGAGAGCCTGAGTTACTCTCTCTCCTTCTTCACCCAGCCGGCTCCATCTTGGCCATTTTCTTGAGTTTCAGGCTCACTTCCCCCCTCATGATCAAGGTGAGGTGTTTGATCAACTCCAACAGGTGCTCCGGAGCTTGCTTGTTGGTTTCCACCATCAACATTCGGTCCTGGTTCATCTTGATGCCTAGACCTTCCAAATCATCTCTCAAAGCTCCGGCCTTATCTGGTGTAGCCATGACCAGAGACATAGAAAGGAGCTGAGTGAGACTGATGAGGATGAGCCAAGTGATGAGACTGCCGTAAGAGATAGATGTGAAGCTGAGGATACTGAAGAGAACCAGAACCAGAGTGAGACATCATGTGAGCCAACCAGTGTGTGGAGTGGACCAACTACTAGATCAAGGCTGAGAGAACAAGAGGAGAGGCTCCAGGAGATAGCCAAAATCGTGGTCTTGGATCAAGACAAGGAGATCAAGATAAACCAGCCTGTTGGTTTAATTTAATTACTTTGTAAGGGCTTTGGTTATTGGGCTTTCATTTAATTTAAACCAAAGACAATTAGGATTTTAAATAAACCAATTTCGTGGGTTTAGGATTAGAATTAGAATTAGAATTAGAATTAAACCATCTTGGTTTACTTCTAGGGTTTTCTGTCGATTTCTTTAAGACATGAGGGAGGCAGCTTTGCTTTCTCAACTTTTGAATCTAAGAATTATTCAGTCAACTTCGTTGTCTTGTCTCTAGCTTTCTCTGTTCAGCTCAAGAACATTGATCTCACTTAAAGGAAGGAATTCCTGTGAATCCCATCTTAGACAATACAAGGTGATCTTGTGTCTTTGAGTAGCAAACCATCTCTGTCGCCAATCCACAGGCTCAGGGAGACGACCACAGTTCAAAGGAGAGCTAGTAGCCTCTTAGAACACCCCTATCCGTTCCCCTTCAAGTGATCCAGGAGCAGAAGCCATACCCAGGCTGCACCAAGTGGTATCAGAGCCACTTGAAGGTTAGGGTCTGCGATTTTTGACTACTCAGATCATTCATTCCATCAAACACTTCTCTTATCTTTCTATCTGTTGTAAGCCAGCTGAGCCAACCCTGCAAATCAAAAAAAAAAAGAAAAGAAAAGAGATCTCTGATCCAAATCAAAAAAAAAAGAAGAAAAGCTGAAGAGTAATCCAGCTAGCTGAAGAGAAATCCAGCTCAGGGTGGTAAAGTCAGCTGGTGCCTAAATCTCTTAATACTTTCTTTCTGATTCATTGGGTTTAGTTCTAGATCTTAAGTGTAGAACCTTGTTTTTCAACTGAACTTGTGGGAAGAGCTGAGACTTGGCGACTTGAAAACTTGAGTGAGAGAGAGATACTTTTGTTCTTGGCTTTGTGTTTTCTCTAATATTTCAGGAACAATGAGTGAAGAGAGACGAGATGGAAAGCAACCAGAGGGGCAAGAGAGGGACGCGGTTGCTGCTGGAGCTCAGAGAGCACGCATTGGACCTATAAGAGGGCCACGAGTGGAGATTGGGGGTCGTGGGGTTTATGGAGAACATTATCAAGAAGATTCAACTGATGACAGTGATGATGGATCTCAGGCTAGTCAGCGTGGTAGAAACTACAACCGCAGGCGACCAGCTACTGATAACCTAGGCAATCTCAAGCTTAGAATCCCTCCATTCCATGGGAAGAATGATCCTGATGCTTACTTAGAGTGGGAGAAGAAGATTGAACTGGTTTTCAATTGCCAGCAGCTCACTGAGGAGAGAAAAGTGAGACTAGCAGCTACTGAATTCTGTGGATATGCTATTAGCTGGTGGGATCAGATTGCTACTACCAGGAGACGCAATGGAGAGCCTCAAGTAGCTTCCTGGTTTGAGATGAAAACTGTGATGAAGAAGAGATTTGTTCCTAATCACTATGGAAGAGATCTACACCAGAAGTTGAGAAGGCTTTCTCAAGGGTCTAAGAGTGTAGAGGACTATCACCAGGAGATGGAAACACTCATGTTAAAAGCTGATTTAGAAGAAGGTGTAGAAGCTACTATGGCAAGATTCCAAGGAGGTCTTAACAGAGATATACAAGATAGGTTGGAGCTACAAGAATATGAGGACATGGATGAACTGCTACATAAAGCTATCTTGATTGAGCAGCAGAACAAGAGGAAGAGCTCTACCCGGTCTTCATACACTCCTACTTCAAAACCGGCCTACTCCAGGGAAGATAAGCCAGGGGATAAGTCCAAGGACGGTTCTTCTTCAGTAGAGACCAAGAGAGATGACAAGGGTAAAGGAGTAGCCACATCTACTAAGACCAGGAACATTAAGTGTTACAAGTGTCATGGCTTTGGCCACTATGCTAATGAGTGCACCAACAAGAAGGTGATGACTATCTTAGCCAACGGGGAGGTGATATCTGAAGAGGAGGACGCCGGCCAAGAGTCAGATGAGGAAGGCGTGGAGTACCCTGTCCGTGGAGAGCTACTAGTCACCAGGAGACTTCTCAATGCTCAACCTAAAGCCAAAGAAGATGAGCAAAGGGAAAACTTGTTCCACACCAGATGCTTGGTTCAAGAAAAGGTTTGCAGCTTGATCATTGATGGAGGAAGCTGTACTAATGTAGCAAGTGCTGAGTTGGTGGAGAAGTTGGGTCTTCAAGTGTTCAAGCATCCTAAACCATATCTCTTGCAATGGATCAATGACGAGGGTGGATTACAGATCACCAAGCAAGTGAAGGTCTTGCTATCAGTGGGAAAGTACCAGGATGAGATCACTTGTGATGTAGCACCCCTTGAAGCTAGCCACATCCTTCTGGACGTCCATGGCAGTATGATAAGAGATCAGTACATGATGGCTTTACCAACAGATACACTTTTATCCATAAGGAGAAACAAGTTACCCTGGCGCCAATGACCCCTCAGGAGGTACACCAGGATCAGATGCATCTCAAAAAGAAGAGAGGAGAGTCCAAGGCCGCCAGCAAGTCCTTGCTTCTTGAAGAGACCAGCCAGGTAAGTAAACTCAACCTCTTTGCTACTGCTAAAGATATCAAAACTGCTATGATTGAACAATCAAATTTGATACTAGTGGTTTATAAAGAATTGTTGAGCTCTACTACTAACCCTGCTCCTGAGATTCCAGAGGAGATTGAGTGCCTTTTGCAGGAGTATAGAGATGTGTTCCCAGAGGACAATCCAATAGGTCTGCCGCCTATTAGGGGAATAGAGCACCAGATTGATTTTGTACCAGGAGCTACTTTGCCAAACCGTCCAGCATACAGGACCAACCCTGTGGAGACCAAGGAGCTTCAGAAACAAGTCAATGAGCTAATGGAGAAGGGACATATCAGGGAGAGTATGAGTCCTTGTGCTGTACCTGTCCTCTTGGTACCAAAAAAAGATGGGAGCTGGAGGATGTGTGTGGACTGCAGAGCCATCAACAACATAACAGTTAAGTACAGGCATCCTATTCCTCGCTTAGATGATATGTTAGATGAGTTACATGGTTCATGTGTCTTTTCTAAAATTGATTTAAAGAGTGGTTACCACCAGATTAGAATGAAAGAAGGAGATGAGTGGAAAACTGCTTTTAAAACTAAGCTAGGATTGTATGAATGGCTTGTGATGCCTTTTGGGCTTACTAATGCACCTAGTACTTTCATGAGATTAATGAATCATGTCTTGAGAGCTTTGATAGGACGATTTGTAGTTGTTTACTTTGATGATATCCTGATTTACAGCAAGACTATGAAAGAACATGTTAACCACTTGAAACAAGTTCTAGATGTGCTTAGAAAAGAAAATCTGTATGCTAACTATAAGAAGTGTTCTTTTGGCACAGATAACCTTGTCTTTTTAGGTTTTGTTGTGACCTCACAGGGCATACAGGTTGATGAGGAAAAAGTGAAAGCTATCAGGGAGTGGCCGACTCCTAAATCTATTGGAGAGGTCAGAAGTTTTCATGGACTTGCTGGCTTCTACAGGAGGTTTGTGAGAGATTTCAGTACGGTTGCAGCACCACTGACTGAAGTGATCAAAAAGAGTGTAGGTTTCACTTGGGGACCAACCCAAGAAGAGGCCTTTCAAATGCTAAAAGAGAAGTTAACAAGTGCTCCTTTACTTGCACTTCCTGACTTTTCTAAAACTTTTGAAATTGAATGTGATGCATCTGGTATTGGGATTGGAGCTGTGTTGATGCAGGATAAGAAACCCATAGCTTACTTCAGTGAGAAACTAGGAGGCGCCACCTTGAACTATCCTACCTATGACAAGGAGCTGTATGCCTTGGTGAGAGCTTTACAAGTGTGGCAACATTACTTGTGGCCTAAGGAGTTTGTGATCCATACAGATCATGAATCCCTTAAACATCTCAAAGGGCAACAGAAGCTGAACAAGAGACATGCCAGGTGGGTGGAGTTCATTGAGACCTTTCCTTATGTCATCCACTACAAGAAAGGTAAGGAGAATGTAGTGGCTGATGCACTCTCCAGAAGGTATACTCTTTTATCTTCAATGGAAACTAAACTCTTAGGATTTGAACATATCAAATCTTGCTATGCTAATGATCCTGAGTTTAAAGATGTGTTTAGAGAATCTGAGAAACATGCTAGTGGAAAATTCTACCAAGTAAAGGGATTTCTTTTCTATGATAACCGCCTGTGTGTTCCTAGTGGTTCTTTGAGAGAATTGTATGTTAGGGAAGCTCACGCAGGAGGGCTGATGGGACACTTTGGAGTCGCCAAAACACTCTCCACCTTGCAAGAGCACTTCTACTGGCCGAGTATGAAGAAAGAAGTGGAGCGTGTGTGCTCAAGGTGTGTCGTGTGCAAACAAGCCAAGTCTAAGGTCCAACCAACAGGTTTGTATACACCTCTCCCTATTCCTATTGCACCATGGATTGATATCTCTATGGACTTTGTCTTAGGATTGCCTAGAACTAGGAAAGGAAGAGATAGTATCTTTGTGGTTGTTGATAGATTTTCTAAGATGGCTCACTTCATACCTTGTCATAAAACTGATGATGCATCTTTGGTAGCTGATCTATTCTTTAGAGAAGTTGTTAGATTGCATGGTATGCCTAGGACTATAGTTTCTGATAGAGATACTAAGTTCCTTAGCTACTTCTGGAAAACTCTGTGGGGAAAGTTGGGAACTAAGCTATTGTTTTCAACTACTTGTCATCCCCAAACTGATGGTCAAACTGAATCAGTCAATAGGACATTGTCTACTCTTTTGCGTGCCATCATTAAGAGTAACATTAGGACATGGGAGGATTGTTTACCACATGTAGAGTTTGCATATAACAGAGCAGTGCATTCAGCTACTAAACTCTCACCTTTTCAAGTTGTTTACGGTTTTAACCCATTGTCTCCTCTTGATTTATTTGCTCTACCTTTAAAAGAACAAACTAACCTTGATGGCAAGCAAAAGGCCGAGTTTGTTTTGTCTTTGCATGAACAGGTCAGGAAGAACATTGAGGAGAGGACCAAGATGTATGAGAGACAGAAGAACAAGGGGCGCAAGGAGCTAGTACTTGAACCGGGTGATCTTGTGTGGATTCACATGAGAAAAGAGAGGTTTCCGGTGGAGAGGAAATCAAAGTTGCTACCAAGGAAAGATGGACCCTTCAAAGTGCTGAAGAGAATCAACAACAATGCCTACCAGATCGATCTTGAAGGGAAATACACAGTCAGTTCTACTTTCAATGTTTCTGACTTGGATCCTTTTATTGCAGATGATTCGGATTTGAGGTCAAATCCTTTTAAAGGAGGAGGGGATGGTGTAGCCATGACCAGAGACATAGAAGAGGAGCTGAGTGAGACTGATGAGGATGAGCCAAGTGATGAGACTGCCGTAAGAGATAGATGTGAAGCTGAGGATACTGAAGAGAACCAGAACCAGAGTGAGACATCATGTGAGCCAACCAGTGTGTGGAGTGGACCAACTACTAGATCAAGGCTGAGAGAACAAGAGGAGAGGCTCCAGGAGATAGCCAAAATCGTGGGTCTTGGATCAAGACAAGGAGATCAAGATAAACCAGCCTGTTGGTTTAATTTAATTACTTTGTAAGGGCTTTGGTTATTATAAGTTTTAGAGAATCTGAGTTTGATATAAGGAAAGAAAGAGATTAGAAAGAGTCTAGAGGTGATTTAGAACGAGTTTAGCTAAGAGTTTAGTGTATGATCATGATTGAGAGCCTTTGAGTCTAAGAGAGTGTTTTGGTGTCAAGAACTGTCTAATCTTTTATTAAGAGCATGAGTTACAATATATAGTGTGAGCATACAAGGGTTTTCGAAATCCAGAGAAGACTGAAGCATGTGAGGTCAATGTGGAAAGGATAAGCTCATTTGAACTAGCCAATTAGCTTCTCCACATGCGCGGAGTATCTAGCATCTTGGACCGAGATGCTCTTGCCTTTCCAGCTGTTCCAGCCTGTCAAGGCGCGCTCCTCCTTATCCCTCAACGGTCTGATCCATCCAGGTAAGTTCCTTCCCTTCCCATAAGTTACCCCAAGTAACTTCTTTACTCTGGTCAATGTTTTACTCATCTCCATGTGTACGGATGGTACGGTCATGTACGGACAGTACGGACCTTACCCAAACCTTCCCAAGATTCAACTCATCTCCTTAGTCTCAACTCCTCACTTGCTCCACATATACTCAACTCATCTCAACACTCCCCCTCAAGCTTAGCTTTGTGAAAGTCTAAGCTTGGATAGCCATGAGATCTTCCTCATTAAAAACCTTACCAAACAAAACCCATTGGGACAAAACTTTGATAAGGGAAAAAGAGTAAAGACCTCATAGCTAAGGGCTTAGCTCCTTCTTGTGAGATCAATGAGTCCTAGCCGGCTATGAATGGACTCAATTGTCTTCTGCCTTGCTGCCTTTGTGAACACATCTGCTAGCTGATCTTCACTTCTCGTGTAACATGGCAAGATGACTCCAAGAAGAATCATTTGCCTCACCTTGTGACAATCTACTTCAATGTGCTTGGTTCTCTCATGGAAGACTGAGTTAGTGGCAATGTGTATAGCAGCCTGGTTGTCGCAATGCATGGTCATTGGAGTGGATTGAATAATCTCCAAGTGCTTCAGTATCCCTTTGATCCATACAAGCTCATTAGTCAGCTTCAGCATGGCTCGGTATTCAGCTTCAGCACTTGAGCATGAGACCACCTTCTGCTTCTTACTCTTCCAAGTTACTAAGTTCCCTCCAATGAATGTGCAGTAGCCGGTTGTGGACCTTCTATCTGCTCTATCTCCTGCCCAATCCGCATCACAGTAGCCTACAACTTCAGTACTCCCATTACACCCCATCCACACTCCTTGATCCGCTGAGCCATTAAGATACATCAAGAGCCGGTTCACCATTCCCCAATGATGTTCTTTTGGAATTTGCATATGCTGACTCACCTGATTCACAGCAAAACAAATATCAGGACGTGTGATGGTTAGGTATATGAGCTTACCCACTAGCTTTCTATAAAGCTTTGCATCCTTGAATGGTGGACTGTCTTCAATCTCCCCCTCACGTGGAACCTTGTATCCATCTTCCAAGGGAGTCTTGGCCGTCTTTCCATCAAGCTTACCTGCATCTTTCAACAGATCAAGTGTATACTTTCTTTGGGATAGAAACAAACCTTCCTTGGATCTACATATCTCAATCCCAAGGAAGTATTTCATCTCTCCCAAGTCTTTAATCTCAAAAACAGATTTAAGAAAGTCTTTAGTGGCTTGTATCTCTTCTTTATCACTACCTGTTATAATGATGTCATCTACATATACAAGTAGAACGACAATACCTGAAGGTGTGTTGAGTGTAAAGAGAGTATGATCAAGCTCTGACTTCCTAAAGCCTCTTCCATTCAGAGTTGTGCTCAACTTGTTGTACCATGCCCTTGGTGATTGTTTCAGACCATAGATAGCTTTCTTTAGTCTGAGAACATTCCCTTTCTTCACCAAGTGCTCTAGACCAGGAGGAGGTAACATATACACTTCATCTTCTAGTTCTCCTTGTAGGAATGCATTCTTTACATCCATTTGCCACAAGCCCCACTCAAGATTCACCGCAAGTGATAGAACAATCCTGATGGTATGTAGCTTAGCAACTGGCGCAAATGTGTCTATATAATCCTCTCCATATGTTTGAGTGAATCCTCTTGCAACCAAGCGAGTCTTCTTTCTATCAATCTGTCCATTTGCTTGGTACTTGATTGTGAAGATCCATCTACTAGACACTGCTCTCTTTCCTTTAGGTAACTCACTCTCATACCAAGTGTCATTCTTGATCATTGCATTGGATTCAGCTCCCACTGATTCCCTCCACTCCTTGTCCTTCATGGCTTCCTCATATGACTTTGGTACATGGCTCTCATCTAAGCTTACCATAAAGGCACAATGTTCTTCTGGATAATGAGCAAAGGAACACACAGCTTGAGAAGGATGTTCCACAGCCTGGGCATTGTAGTACACTCTCGTGTTTACCCAGTTGGAACTATCCTTTCTCAATCTGGTGCTTCTTCTCAATGGCTGCACCGCCGGCTCTGTTTCAGGTTCAGTTGTAGTTTCAGTTGTAGTTGCATTAGTTTCCTCCTCTTGATCTTGGCTTGGTACCTCCCTATCTTCCTGCATCATACTTTGATCATGATCACCTGAGCCTTCTTGATCATGGCTTTCAACATGTACTTCAGCTGGTTCAGGTGTGTTTTCCCCCCCATGATCTAAGTTTGTTGCCTCGGTAGGTTGTGTGGTTGTTGTACTGCGTCTCTCCTTCGGATCCTGGGTAGTATGTATCCCAAGCCCCTCTAGAATACTTCTAAGGCTGGCCGCTCTATCTGACTCTCTTGTCAATTCTAGCAGCTCATCTTGATTCTTTTCCTCATAGAACCCCTTAGCTTCAATGAACTTTACATCTCTAGAGACTAGAACTCTTCGAGTAGTAGGATCATAGCACTTGTAACCCTTTTGAGTAGTAGAGTAGCCAACAAACATAGCTCTTGTGCTGGTTGCTTCAAGCTTGTTTCTCAACTCTTTTGGCCTAAGGACAAAGCATAGACATCCAAAGATTCGCATATGTTCCAATGATGGCTTGTACTTGTTCAAGGCTTCAAAAGGGGACTGATCATGTAGAATCTTAGTTGGGATCCGGTTGATTAGATAACAAGATGTAGCCACAGCATCACTCCAAAACCTCTTAGGGACATTTGCTTGAAACATCATTGACCTTGCCACCTCCATGAGATGCCTATTCTTTCTCTCAGCCACTCCATTTTGCTGAGGAGTATAAGGACAACTCGTTTGGTGTAGTATCCCATGTTGTGCTAGATGTTGCTTGAAGGCTTGACCAGTGTATTCCCCACCATTATCTGATCTCAAAATTTTAATCTTGGCATTGTAATGGTTAGTCACATAGTTTTGAAAATTTTTAAAAGCTTCAAGCACCCTATCTTTGGTTTGAATAAGTGTTATCCAGGTGTATTTCGATTTTTCATCTATGAATGTGACAAAGTATTTAAAACTATCCCTAGACAAGCAAGGAGCAGTCCAAACATCTGAGTGAATTAGATCAAAGCACTTGTCATAAACAGTAGATGAAATGGGAAACACAGTTTTACAATGCTTGCCTAAAATGCAAGCTTCACAATCCTTATTTTCAAATACCACACCTGGTAACATTAAGTTTAAAGCTCTAACATGGGGATGACCTAGTCTAGCATGCCACAATGCATTTTTATTCATCATAGAAGCAGAAGTAAATGAGCAGAAGTGATCAGAAACAGGAGCTAGTTCTTCAAGTAAATATAAATCTCCCTTGGTAATAAACACTTTTGTGTTTTAAGAGTATGATTCAAACAATCAGAGATAATCAGATCAAGATATTAAAGAGATTAAGAGATTTTAAAGAATAGAGAGAGAGAGACTCAAAAACTCCATTGATTAATATCTGATGAGGTTTACAAGTATTAATAGAGAGAGCAACAAGGGTTTTCGAAATGTATAAGCATGTGGAGTCAATGGACAGGCTGGAACTCCTTTTGAATTACTTGGCTGTGCTTTCTCACATGCTTGCACTAGTAAAAAGCATCCTCTCCTTTCCAGCATCATACAGGCTGTCAAAGTAAGCCCTTATCCCTTCCTTATCCTCTTCCCACGTCCTTCTTAAGATAAGAGAGGATTAACATCAGTTAGACTCCAATTTAACCCATCCTGGTAACTTCTCTTCCTTTCACTTAGTTACCACAGTAACTTTAAAGTTACTGTGGTAAATCCCAAACTTACTGACCACCCCAATACTCTTCCTCTATCAATGTATCCACTCCTCATCACCTCATCTCAACACTCCCCCTCAAGCTTGACCATGTGGAACAAGTCAAGCTTGGAAACCATGAAGACCTCCCTCATTAAAAACCTCACCAAAGAAAACCCATTGGGATAAAACTTTGATGAGGGAAAAAGAGTGGAGACTCCATGGTTAAGGGGCTCAGCTCCTGGGAGTAAGATCAATGAGTCCAAGCCTGGATAGTATGGACTCCATTGTCTTCAATCTCGCTGCCTTGGTAAACACATCTGCAAGCTGATCTTCACTCCTTGTATAACATGGCATAATCACTCCTAAGATAATCATCTGCCTCACCTTATGACAATCCACCTCTATGTGCTTTGTTCTCTCATGAAACACTGAGTTGGAGGCAATGTGGATAGCTGCTTGATTATCACAATGCATAGTCATAGGAGTACTCTGCTCAATCTCTAGATGCTTCAAGATCCCCTTGATCCACACCAACTCGTTTGTCAGCTTCAACATGGCTCTATACTCAGCTTCAGCACTTGAACAAGAGATAACCTTTTGCTTCTTACTCTTCCAAGTAACCAAGTTCCCTCCAATGAATGTACAATATCCAGTAGTTGATCTCCTGTCCACTCTATCTCCTGCCCAATCAGCATCACAATACCCAACCACTTCCGTACTGCCATTGCAACCCATCCAAACTCCTTGACCAGGCGTGCCACTCAAATACCTCAGTATCCTATCAACCATCTTCCAATGATGTACCTTTGGCGCCTGCATATGCTGACTCACTTGGTTCACTGCAAAACATATATCTGGCCGTGTGATGGTCAAGTAGATCAACTTGCCAACCATCTTCCTGTATAGCTTAGGATCCTTAAATAACTGCTTCTCTTCAACCTCCCCCTCACGCAAAACCTTATACCCCTCCTCAAGAGGTGTCTTTGCTACCTTTCCTCCAAGTACATCAGTCTCCTTTAGCATATCCATTGTATACTTCCTTTGAGACATAAACAAACCCTCCTTGGATCTGCATATCTCAATCCCCAAGAAATACTTCATCTCTCCCAAGTCTTTGATGTCAAACACAGACTTGAGGAACTCTTTAGTGGCTTTAATCCCAGCCTTATCACTCCCTGTGATAATCAAATCATCCACATATACCAGTATCACAATGATCCCTGATGGAGTAACCAAAGTGAAGAGTGTATGATCCAGTTCAGACTTCCTGAATCCTCTGCCATTCAGGGTTGTACTCAGCTTCCTGTACCAAGCTCTAGGAGACTGCTTCAGCCCATAGATTGCCTTCTTCAATCTCAAAACATTTCCTGGTTTTACTAGATGCTCAAGACCAGGAGGAGGAAGCATGTATACCTCATCTTCTAGCTCACCTTGTAAGAAAGCATTCTTCACATCCATCTGCCACAAATCCCACTCCAAGTTTGTTGCAATGGACAACACAATCCGAACTGTATGTAGCTTAGCTACTGGTGCAAAGGTATCAATGTAATCCTCTCCATAGGTCTGTGTAAACCCTCTTGCAACCAATCTGGTCTTCTTCCTATCAATCTGTCCATTTGCTAGATACTTGATTGTGAAGATCCATCTACTAGATACAGCCCTCTTTCCCTTAGGCAGCTCACTCTCATACCATGTATCATTTTTGATCATAGCACCTGCTTCAGCTCCCACTGATTCTTTCCATTCCTTGTCTAACATAGCTTCTTCATAAGTCCTTGGTACATAACTCTCATCCAGACTAATCATAAAGGCATGATGCTCCTCTGGAAACTCAGCAAAGGAACACACAGCTTGAGAAGGATGCTCCACAGCCTGGGCATTGTAGTACACTCTCGTGTTTACCCAGTTGGAAGCATCCCTCTTTATCCGTGTGCTCCTCCTCAATGGTTGAACCTGTTCCTCAGTATGAACCTCTGCGTGACCCTCTGGTTCTGTCTCACTCACCTCCTCTTGATCATGAACCTCTCCTTGCTCATCCACACTGACCTGAGGAAAATTCTCTACTTCTTGTGTCACCACTTGATCATGATGACCTGAATCCCCTTGGTGCTGCTCTTGCACTCCTGATTCAGACTCATTTCCCCCCTCATGATCAAGGAGAGTTGTTCTTTCAGGTTCTCTAACCTTATCATGGGACATGTTTACCCCAAGCCTTTCCAATATGTTCCTCAGATTCTCTGCCATGTTTCTTGGTTCTTGAGACAGATCTTCCAAGTCTTTCCAATTCTTTTCTTCATAATACCCCTTGGTCTCTATGAACTTAACATCTCTAGACACCAACACTCTCCTGGTTGCTGGATCATAGCACTTGTACCCTTTCTGAGTGATTGAGTACCCAATGAACATAGCTTTAGTACTCTTTGCTTCTAGCTTGTTCCTTCTTTCTCCGGGAATCATCACATAACATAAGCACCCAAAGACTCTCAAATGATCTATGTGTGGCTTGGCCTTGTTTAATACTTCAAAGGGAGACAGTTTCTTCAAGACACGTGTTGGCACTCTATTGATGAGATAGCAAGCAGTCTGAACAGCATCACTCCAAAACTTCTTAGGAACATTCATGTGGAACATTATTGATCTCGCAACCTCCATCAAATGTCTGTTCTTCCTCTCAGCCACCCCATTTTGTTGTGGTGTGTAAGGACAGCTAGTTTGTTGCACAATCCCATGCTTTGCAAGATGACTCTTGAAAGCATTGCTAGTGTATTCTCCTCCATTATCAGACCTCAGAATCTTCACAGTGGCATTGTACTGGTTAGTAACATATGCTTGGAAGTTCATGAAGGCTTCCAGGACTCTGTCTTTGGAGGGAATCATGGTGATCCATGTGTACTTGGACTTCTCATCAATGAAGGTCACAAAGTACTTATGGCTGTCTCTAGACATACAGGGAGCTGTCCACACGTCTGAATGCACCAGATCAAAGCAATTCTCATATCTGGTCTCTGATGTTGGGAAGACCGTCCTACAGTGCTTTCCAAGTATACAGGCTTCACACTCCAAGTGATTGAACGCCATACTTGGTAGAATCAGTTCAATTGCCTTGGCATGAGGATGTCCCAGCCTTGCATGCCATGTGAGATTATCACATCTATCCGTTGTGCTGCTTAAACACACAGACTCCACAAGACTAGGCGCCTCAGTTGTTTGGAGATGATAGAGCTGATGCTTGCTGTCTCCTCTGCCAATAACTCTTCCAGTCTTTAAATCCTGGAACTCAACTTCATTTGGTCTGAAAACCACTTGACAATCCAGATCAACTGTAGCCTTCTTAACTGAGATTAGATTGGATGTAAACTGAGGTAGGTAGAAGGCAGTGGAGTTCTTCTCAAACAGCTTGAGGTTTCCCACTCCTTCTATTGGGATCCTGGTACCATTGGCTATCATGACACTCCCTGTTGCTGCTTTAACCTCACTGATTAGTCTCTTGTCACTGATCATGTGGTGTGTTGCTCCAGAATCAATGATGATGGGTTTAGATGTGGATGCTTTGGCAGGAGCACCCAGACTCCGGGTCGTAGCCAAAGCATACACATGCTTAACCAACTCATCCCATTCCTTCTTTGTCACAAACTCATCTGCCCTCTTGGTATCCATTCCTCTCATGTCCGCACTGTCTCCTACTGTCTCTCCCATGTAAGCTGAGTATGAACACTCTCCTATAACCATCTGCTGAAGTACATCCTTGATTCTCTTCAAGATTACACTCATCCTGTCACTTAAGTGCTCAGACTCGCTATCCTTTCTCCATGCTCTTCTCTTCATTAACCACTCCTTAGAAAGTTTTCTCAACCTTCCCCTCTTACAGCTTGTACCTCCCTTCCATCTTTCTGGCTTCCTGTTTATTCCCCACACATCATATGTATATTTAACAAGCTCACATACCTCTTCCATAAGGAAGCTGAAGATCACATCTTGCTTCCTCCTTTCTTGACAACATCTCGGATTTGATGTGTGTGTCTTCACCACATCTAGCTCTGACCATACTTCTCTCAGCCTTCCCACAAGCTGATAACACTCATCCTTTCCTTGTCTCAAGCCGCGGATCACCCCTCTGTCCTCAATGACTCTCACAAGCTTGGACTTGCCTAAAGTTGCTTCAATCTCACTCCTTGTAGTGTTTCCTTGAACAACTTCATTTCCCAGCTTCAGACCTCTTGTCTGACCTTCTTCAGTAGCCATTTCCATGAAAGGTTTCCCCTTTCCATGACTACTCCATAACCCACAGCTTTCCAAAGCTCTCTTTGCCCATCTTGACCAATCGCCATCTCTCTCTTCTTCAAGCTCCATGGTTGTACTAGATCTGTGCTTCATTTCCATGTTGAGATAGTTTGAATCCATCAGAATATCTCACACCACTCAGATAATAAAGAC
The DNA here is from genome assembly GCF_020379485.1 of Brassica napus. Lineage (NCBI taxonomy): Eukaryota > Viridiplantae > Streptophyta > Magnoliopsida > Brassicales > Brassicaceae > Brassica > Brassica napus. Next base: position 16,625 of record NW_026016395.1, read on the forward strand.
CAGAACTCAAGAACACCAAGAACACTCAAGAACACTCAAGAACACTCAGATTTTTATGAAAAACGAAATCACACTCTCCCCTGTTTGAACAACCTGGCTCTGATACCATAAACACTTTTGTGTTTTAAGAGTATGATTCAAACAATCAGAGATAATCAGATCAAGATATTAAAGAGATTAAGAGATTTTAAAGAATAGAGAGAGAGAGACTCAAAAACTCCATTAATTAATATCTGATGAGGTTTACAAGTATTAATAGAGAGAGCAACAAGGGTTTTCGAAATGTATAAGCATGTGGAGTCAATGGACAGGCTGGAACTCCTTTTGAATTACTTGGCTGTGCTTTCTCACATGCTTGCACTAGTAAAAAGCATCCTCTCCTTTCCAGCATCATACAGGCTGTCAAAGTAAGCCCTTATCCCTTCCTTATCCTCTTCCCACGTCCTTCTTAAGATAAGAGAGGATTAACATCAGTTAGACTCCAATTTAACCCATCCTGGTAACTTCTCTTCCTTTCACTTAGTTACCACAGTAACTTTAAAGTTACTGTGGTAAATCCCAAACTTACTGACCACCCCAATACTCTTCCTCTATCAATGTATCCACTCCTCATCACCTCATCTCAACAGGTAACTCCTTTTCCAATCAATTGGCTGCTCTCAATATCCTGAAACTTCACCTCATTAGGACTGAATATAACATTGCAATTAAGGTCTGTAGTACACTTCTTTACAGATAATAGATTTGATGTGAAGTCAGGCATATAAAATGCTTTAGAGTCTTTATCAAACAATTTTAGCTTGCCAATTCCTCTAATTGGGATTTTATCTCCATTTGCAATCATGACATGTCCATTTGTAGGTTCAATGTCTCTAATCAAACTAGTATCACTAATCATATGATGAGATGCTCCTGAATCAACTACCAATGGTTTAAACAGATTGTGAGCAATATGAGACTGTCCTAGTATGCTAGTAGGTTTATAAACAATGCTTGAATGATCAGGTTCTCTAGCAATACTACACGATTCATATAGTGCACCAAAGGAGTAACCAAGAGTACCAAGTGTGTTACCATTCTCCTTTAGCATTTTGATGAGGGAGTCAAGGTCTGATCTCCTTAGGTACTCGTTCTCACGGTTGTTCTGAAGGCTCGGCTGAGGTGTGTAAGTCACCAGGGCCTTGCTATCTCCAGGCTCACGTGTCCCGCCCTCTCCAGCTTGGCCTGAGCTTCCAGCCACACTTGAACTTCCCGGCTCACTTCCAGCATACGAGACATTGGCTCTCCCATCTTTCTCTCTTGAGAACTTGGCCGGCTTCAGATGAGGATGTAAGATCCAGCACTGGTTCTTCTTGTGACCTTGTCTCTTGCAATGATCACAATTTCCCATGAACTTCTTTGCATCATACTGGTTAGAGCTCGCACGGTTTGCTTGCGGAACCTCAGCTTGGTTTGCAAGTGTGATCTCTCCTTTCCCTCCAAAGAGACCGATAGAACCTTCCTCCTTCTGAACTTGTGCACACACTTCCTCAAGGTCAGGTAACTTCCCGGACCTCAGAATGTGTTTGATGAGACTGTTGTAGCTTGGATTCAGCGTGAGCAGCAACCCAAACACCTTGTCCTGCTCGCGTCTCTCAGCCAGCTCATCTAGGTTGGTTGTGCCTGGCCTCAGCATCTCCAGTTCAGACCACAAGGCTCTGAACCTCCCAAGGTGCTTAGTAAACTCCATGTCCTCCTGTGTCAAGCTGTTGATAGCACGTTTCACTTCAAACACACGGCTCAAGTTTGAGATGTTACCATAAACCTTCTTTAGCGTGTCCCAAAGATCCTTTGCTGTCTCACAGTAGCTGTATGCCTCCAGGATAGACACTTCAAGAGACCGTTGGAGTATAGACATCACCAGCTGATCATCTTGCTCCCACTTCTCTTCATCGCACTCGACAATCTCCTTGTCGCCTTCATAAGTAATGAGCTTTGGGGCTTCACTCTGTGTGATGTGTCCCCATAAACCCTTACTCCCCACTGCTGTCTTCACCAAACGAGACCACAAAAGGTAGTTACCCCCCTTGAGAGTAACCGGAACCACTGCCTTGTTGCTTTCCATTTCAGAATCACCCGGATGAAAGCTAAGTGGCTAGTGTGTTCTTGAGTGTTCTAGTACTCAAACCCAGATTATGATGAACCTGGCTCTGATACCATATAAGTTTTAGAGAATCTGAGTTTGATATAAGGAAAGAAAGAGATTAGAAAGAGTCTAGAGGTGATTTAGAACGAGTTTAGCTAAGAGTTTAGTGTATGATCATGATTGAGAGCCTTTGAGTCTAAGAGAGTGTTTTGGTGTCAAGAACTGTCTAATCTTTTATTAAGAGCATGAGTTACAATATATAGTGTGAGCATACAAGGGTTTTCGAAATCCAGAGAAGACTGAAGCATGTGAGGTCAATGTGGAAAGGATAAGCTCATTTGAACTAGCCAATTAGCTTCTCCACATGCGCGGAGTATCTAGCATCTTGGACCGAGATGCTCTTGCCTTTCCAGCTGTTCCAGCCTGTCAAGGCGCGCTCCTCCTTATCCCTCAACGGTCTGATCCATCCAGGTAAGTTCCTTCCCTTCCCATAAGTTACCCCAAGTAACTTCTTTACTCTGGTCAATGTTTTACTCATCTCCATGTGTACGGATGGTACGGTCATGTACGGACAGTACGGACCTTACCCAAACCTTCCCAAGATTCAACTCATCTCCTTAGTCTCAACTCCTCACTTGCTCCACATATACTCAACTCATCTCAACAGTTATTGGGCTTTCATTTAATTTAAACCAAAGACAATTAGGATTTTAAATAAACCAATTTCGTGGGTTTAGGATTAGAATTAGAATTAGAATTAGAATTAAACCATCTTGGTTTACTTCTAGGGTTTTCTGTCGATTTCTTTAAGACATGAGGGAGGCAGCTTTGCTTTCTCAACTTTTGAATCTAAGAATTATTCAGTCAACTTCGTTGTCTTGTCTCTAGCTTTCTCTGTTCAGCTCAAGAACATTGATCTCACTTAAAGGAAGGAATTCCTGTGAATCCCATCTTAGACAATACAAGGTGATCTTGTGTCTTTGAGTAGCAAACCATCTCTGTCGCCAATCCACAGGCTCAGGGAGACGACCACAGTTCAAAGGAGAGCTAGTAGCCTCTTAGAACACCCCTATCCGTTCCCCTTCAAGTGATCCAGGAGCAGAAGCCATACCCAGGCTGCACCATTATCTGATGTCAAATCCTTTAGATCCTCTTGATTCTTTTCTTCATAGTATCCTCTTGCTTCTATGAACTTCACATCTCTAGAGGTCAGAACTCTTCTAGTATCTGGATCATAGCACTTGTATCCCTTTTGTGTTGTTGAGTAACCAATGAACATTGCCTTAGTGCTTCTTGCTTCTAACTTGTGTTGAGATGAAGAGTGTCAAGTGAAGAATGGAGATGAGGGTTGAGTAGAATGAAGAAGAGGAAGGATAGGAAGGTTTGGGAGCTTTGGGATCAGCCTGTCCGTACAAGGCCGTACATGGCCGTACATGACAGGACAGGCCGTACAAGATAGGATCGACCAAAGCTCAACCAAACCTCACCATAAGTTATCCAAGTTACTTAAGTAAAGAGGAGAAGTTACCTTGGCCTTTGTGAGTGGATCAGACCGTTGGAAAGGATAAGGGAGAGTCTTGGACAGGCTGGCACAGCTGGACACGGAAAAGCAAAAGGTTGAGCCAGCTAATGAAGGCTCACACGCGCGGCTCACCTCATTGGACAAGTTTGAAATGGCCATTGACTCCACATGCTTACCTTATCCTCTTAAGCTACGAAAACCCTAGTCTCTTCTCTTATAAAGTTGTAAACACTCTCATTAATACAATTAAGCAAGTTTTGAGTCTTTCTCTTAGTCTTTAAGATCAATGGTTCCATATTAGACTCATAATCTCATTTCATTCTCTAATCTTCTCTAAATCGATTCTAGTCTTTCCTAAACACTCAGATTACTCTAAACATTACTAAAAATCTCATGGTATCAGAGCCAGGTTAGTGAAAACCTGAGTTCGTGTTAGGCTCTTTGGAGATTCAAGATTGAAGCTTTAAAGAGCTTGGTTGGTGTTCTTGTGTTCTTGGAAGTTCCGGGTATTGTCCGAGTTCAAAGACTAGTTCTTAGTGTGTTGCTGAAGCTGTGAGGTTGAAGACCGAGGCAGTGAGTGTTCTTACAAGTCTCTTAACCCAAGATCCAGTTTGTGAAGTCTAGAGAAGTCATAGTTCATCATGGAAAGTGGTATGAACATGAACATGAAGGTAGCGGTTTGCTTCAAGGGAACCAACTACTTGGTGTGGTCTCGGATGGTGAGAACCACAGTGGGAAGCAAAGGGCTTTGGAAGCACATCACGCCAGGAGAAGCTCCAAAGCTCATCACCCAAGGAGAAACTGAAGGAGAAGCCGCAAGCAAAGCGGAAGAGAAGTGGCATCAGGAGGACATGTTGGTGATGTCAGTGCTGCATGCTTCACTTGAGCCGGCGATTCTAGATGCATACAGCTACTGTGAATCAGCTAAAGAGCTGTGGGATACGTTGAAGAAGGTGTATGGGAATACATCAAACCTAAGCCGTGTGTTTGAAGTGAAGCAGGCTATAAACAACTTGGTACAAGAGGATATGGAGTTCACCAAGCATCTAGGGAGGTTCAGAACACTCTGGTCCGAGCTGGAGATGTTGAGGCCAAGTACTACAGATGCAGATGAGCTCAACAAAAGAAGAGAGCAAGATAAGGTCTTTGGGCTACTCCTCACCATGAATCCGGCTTACAATGGTCTTATCCAACACTTGCTTAGAGAGGACACACTACCTGATCTTGAAGAAGTGTGCGCAAGGATTCAGAAGGAACAAGGCTCTATTGGGTTGTTTGGAAAGAAGGAGAGCTATCTCTCGTGAATCAAGCAACTCAAGAGGAGGGAGGGGAAGCTCCACAGGCACACAAGGCTGCGCATGGGAAGTATGATGAGAGGAGGTTCAATGGGAACTGTGATCACTGCAAGAAGCATGGCCACAAGAAGAGCCAATGCTGGATACTCCATCCCATCTCAAGCCAGCAAAGTTTATGAAGGACAGAGAGGCAAGGGCTAATGTCTCAGATGGAGCAAGCGCAAGTGGAGCAGGTACTAGCAAAGGGAAGGAGATAGATGGGCGTGAAGCAGGTGATGGGAGGTCTCTTGTAGCCTACACTGGAGCCCCAAGCAACCGTGGGAACTATGATCAAGAGTATCTAAGGAAATCCGACCTGGATGCTCTCATAAGCTCTTCAAGGAGCATGGTAACATTTTTGGGTATTCCTTTGGGGCTAGGGCTATAGGGAATGATGAGAATCCAACTAGAAATTGATAGGATGCATGAAAGTGTGATAGAGATAATCAACCAATCTAGAACGGCTAGTCTTGCTAGGAATGATCATGCATTCAAACCATCTAGTATCCTTGCTCATATGCTAGTTCAACATGCCATTAAGCCTTTAGTAGTTGATTCTGGTGCAATCAGAATGACACTAGATTAAAATTGTACCAAGAATGGAAAGTGTGATGCTAATGGAATAAGAGATGAGGAGGAGTGAAGGGTGACACTAGTTTTATTTAAAAACTTTTTATCAATGAATGGAAATGATTGATATAGCCTAA